>NW_005841862.1:785080-796563 GCF_000455745.1 Alligator sinensis | reverse complement strand
ACATATACACAACCCCCCAACATACCACATGACCCACGCACACAGCTGCACCCCCTTCCAACCCCCCACACTCCCATACCCCACCATACACATCCACCATACACACACACACCACAAATGCACACACCACATATACCACATACACCCCCACACACCACACACACACGCCACACATGCCATACGCAAACCATGTGCACACCACACGCAAACACTCTCCCCCCACAATATACAAAACTAAGAATTGATTTTAAGTTATCATGCAATCACTTCTGTATACAGAATGCAAACACAAATCATAACAAAAATTTTTTTGTAATAAAATTAAAATATGTTATAGTAGGTGTTCAACTTTTCGTGTATGCTTTGTTTTTGTTTTTTCTGGTTCCAAGATAGTAACCCCCTATTCCCAAAAGGAGTATTTCCTCGAGGCGAGGGGAAGGACTCCCATTGGCAAAGGTCAGGGGTTAGGGGATGGGACTTCCAGTCTGAAGATGGTGACCAGGGGTTGGGGCAACTGTCAAAGGGCAGGGCTACCCATACGGCCCTCCACAGCTCACCAAAATTCATTAAGCGGCCCTCACGTAAGATAATTGTCTGCCTATGGAGTAGAGTGTTTTACATACCATTGTTATCCCCATTTTATTGATGGGCGAACTTGAGGCTCAGGGTGGTTCAGTGATTCACCCAGTTACAAAATGAGTCACGGCTAGAACCAGGTCAGCATTCAAGTCTCTTGATATACATCAGAATCATAGCACTGTAGGGTTGGAAGAAACTGGAGAGGTAAGTGGGGCAGGGGTAAGTGGGGCAGGTAGTTCAACCTACTGCACAGCTTCAAGACTGATTTTTCCACTGCACCGCATAACCTCTTGTTCACTTTCTTGAATGCATGAGGAACTATTAACTGTGTGGCTGTAACCCAAAAAGTCCATCTCCAATAGGCCCACATTTATTAGCCCAATGTTATGTTATAAAGCGATGATAAACATTGCCACTAATAGCGAGCACTCTGGTACTTTGTGTGTTACATAGTAATGCCAACTTTAACTCTAGTAGATTGGCTTCAGTGGGTAAGGATCCATGAGTTGTTACTTTTGAGAGCAACTGCCCCTCGCAATTAAATACATTGTGGGTTAAGGAAGGACTAGATCAAGATCATAAACCAAGCTCTGGTTCCATATGTGGCTGTAGTCCCACAAAACCAGTGCAAACATACTCTTGAAGGAACTCAGTGAGCCTCTTCCTGAAAACCTCCAATGAAGGAGATTCTACAACTTCCCTAGGCAGCTTTTTCACTTGTCCTATTATACTTACAGTTGGGAATTTTTTTCTGAGATTTCTTATTGTTGACATAGCTATGAATGAGCATATTCCATCACAGTGTTGCAATGTGCCTGCTCTGCATTAAAATATCTTTGTCTTTCTGGTTTGTCCAGGGGTTTGGGCCATGGAGCCTTTGGCGAGGTATATGAAGGCCAGGTGATTGGGATGCCCAGCGACCCTAGTCCCTTGCAGGTGGCTGTGAAAGTAAGTGGCAGGTGAAAAATCATGGTGGTAACATTTTGCCCACTGTTTATGCATGAGTGCCCACTGTTTATGAGGTATTATAAACACAGTTGAGTTTTCCCAGCACCGCTGGAAGAGAGGGGCATGTTATCCCTGTTTTAGAGATGGAAGCCAAAAGTGAGTGGCATGATTTCCCCAGGGTCATTTAGACTGGATAATAATACCTCACTCTTCCACAGAGCTTTCCCTCCAGAGATGTAAAGATCCATTGCAATTGGCAGTAAGTGTCATTGTCCTCACTGCTGCAGTGAGAAAAACTTGGGCACAGAAAGGTACCAGAAGTAGTCTAGCTGAGGTAAGGTAGGGCCCCTTCTCAGCAGGGTATATGTGGAAATATAGGAAATATAGGAAATTCCATGACACAGCCCTTTATTTCCACATGATGGGTTTGCCTCTATTGTCATGTGTCACCTATCTGATGTTCCTGTAAGCAAAGCTGACTCACACACGGCTGGGAAGGATGAGCCCTGAGAATCAGGAAGTACTTGAAGGCCCTGGGTAGCTGATTCCATAACCATTAAGCTGTTAAAATGTATAAAAAGCTGTTAATGAGCTGTGGTGATTTGCATCTTGTCTGTGTGGGAAGCCAACCTTCTGTGTTTTTGTGTTAATGGTGAGCTGATCTGTGGATGTAGTGATGGGCATCCATGTCTTCTCCATCTTAGCTCAGCCCAGTGGTGGTCCACATGCATATGGCAATGGGTGGTTGTCTCCTCTTCTTTGCCCTCTTTCTTCCAGGGCTCATTTCTACCTCTGTAAGAACCCACTATATCCCCTCTCATCTGCTCTCTGAACTCTATCCCCACCCTGAAGTCGTTGCTGCATAGCCATCATCTACTCACCAGAGAAGGCTGAACAAACATCCCCATCAGTCCCAGCCACCATCATTCTTCTCACTTTGAAGGAAGAGAATTCAGTACTGAGTGAAAGGCTTCCTGTCCATTATAATGTTAGTACTTAAGGGGTTATACCCTCTGAGGAAACCTTCAGCTGGTGAACAGATGCTTATTTCCAGCACAATGGCTGCAGAATGCAGTGGTCAGGAAGAAATCTGTCCTCACCTTGAATCATGCTCTACCCAGTGGAGTCTGTTGCCCACCCCCAGTGCATGATGCATCACCCAATTAATTGTTTGCACTTAGGGCTGTTTCTGTGAAGTATCTCAGTACAGGGTGTTGCTGGAAGGACAGTTGGCTAATAGCAAATCCCCTGTGCCTGCCAACAGGTTTCACAACCCAGTCTAACAACAGCAATATGCTTGGTTTGGTTTGGAGGCATGGATCACAACAGATTGTGTTAGTGCTTTCAGTGGAAGATAGGTCCTGCAATAACCCTCCCCCTCACCTCTTTTTTGTACTTTTTTCTCCAGACATTGCCAGAGGTGTGCTCGGAGCAAGATGAGCTGGATTTCCTCATGGAAGCTCTAATTATTAGGTGTGTGTATAAAACCAAGTGTTTGTGTAGGCAGAGGGCATGGCAGTGCCCATGAAAGAATGAAAGGTATAACGTGGGACAGTGTCAGTACAATACACTTGCTGAGTGTGTTTCACAGTGGTATGTGGCATTATTCCCCTTTTAAGGTTTGATTTGTTTTTATTACTGATGATAAAATTGAGACACAGAAATGTAAAGGGCAGAAGATTTCACTGAATTTAAGTGCCTCAAATTCAGTGTGCCTAGATTCAAACACTCATAGCATAGTTTTCAAACATCATTGCTGCTCTCACTGACTTCACTTAGATCTTGGCACATGAGAAAAATCAAACCCTATGTTTCTTAGGTTGGACAGCCAAAATCAATAGATGAACCTGACAATATTGCCCTCCGTAGCCCACAAAGTGGGTCAGTGGCACAGTCACAGAACCCAGAGGGCCAAATTTCAATTCCACAGAGACCTGAAAGCACCAAAAGGCCTTAAAAAGAATGAGGACCTGTGAGAATTTCCCCTGCATAAGTTCCCATGTCAACATTCAACACTGTGTGTCACTCCTGCTCCCAGCCCCAGGCATGGAGGACGGGGACCTGGGAGAGAGGCACTGAAGAAAGGGTAAAAAGTGTACTTTGCCTGTTTTCGGCATCCAAGGATCCCTAGATTGTGCCAACTCCCAAATGGACCCAAAAAAAGAGGACCACAAAGATGACAGAAAGCCTTCCTCTCCAACCTTTACTCCTGCACCAACACAAAGACAACATAATAGAGAATCAAGGCTGCTGCCTGTAGTCCCAGTGTTGGCCATGGGATCTGCCAGTGGTGATACAGGTACAGGTCATGGTTAACGTAACTCTGTTCAGAGCTGTTCTCTAGTTTAGCGTCTCTGTTTCTGCAGCAAGTTCAACCACCAGAACATTGTGCGCTGTATTGGGGTGAGCTTGCAGGCGTTGCCCCGCTTCATCCTGCTGGAGCTCATGGCTGGAGGGGACCTGAAATCCTTCCTAAGGGAGACACGGCCCAGACCGGTAAGCAGTTGGGAGAGGGAGGGAAGGGGACCCAATTTCTCTCTGCTAGTATTGCAGCCTCTTTTTTCTCCTCCGAGCCAGCCCATCTTTTTCTAACCATTCTGTTTTACCATTCTCCACAGCTTATTTGCCAAGCTATTTCCAATTATTAGAAATAGCTACTAGACCAAAAAAAAAGGTCACATCAAAAATAATACTGCCTGACTTAATAATTACTGAGAAGACCCCAGATACTGGAGCAAGTGCCGCTGCCTCCCCACTATGATAACCCATTTATTTAATGAGTGACTGGAGGTTTTAGAGCAGTGGTTCGCCACCTGTGGTCAGTCCACAGGCCACATGCATTCTGCAGATCACTTGCTGGTGGCCTGCAAGGAGGAGGATGGCTGGTCACATAAGGTGGGATATTCCTCCTGGTTGCCAGCTGTTTCTACCAATTTGAAAGTTCCCTGAGGACTAAGAAAGCTGGCACAGCTGATGCTCCTAAAGCCCACTGCTAAATAAGGGGAGGAGAATAGAAGCCACCCTCAGGAACTTCAGCCATCCGGACATCCAGAGGTACCAAACCGCTCCAGGAGAGAATCATGCAGGGAAGATGGGGACAAAGCAAATCAGATAATACGGGGGAAGGGGGAGAGTCAAGGAAAAAAGAAGCCAGGTGACAGAGCAGAGGAGGAGGGAAGCCTGACCACAGGGAGGAACAGTACAGCTGGGAGGAGAGGGGGAAGATAAGCAAAGTGTGTGGTTTGCTTTTGCTTTTTTTTTTTTTTAAAGTGCCTAACATTTATCACATGACAGCCCCTTGCTAAAAGTTGCCAGTTCCAATACAGCCTGGGAGGAACTGAAAAGCAATGGTGGCAGGGTTTGTATTCTAGTTGTGCCTCAAAACTGCAGTCATAGGGTAGGACCCTATTGTACAAGCTGCTGTACACACACAGATAGTCCCTCTCCCAAAGAGTTTACAGTTTAAAGGCTTTGTCGTACTTTTACACTTAGGATGTGTTAACTGCACTTAAAATGCCAATGTCTACATGTTCAAGCAGTAAAACATATGCTAAATGCCAACACCTCATAGCAAAGTTAGGACTTTTCTGCTAAGGAGTATCTTCAGATGTCTTTAACATGTGTTCTTCTGTCGTGGGACTGCTCCATAGAGATAATATGAGCAGTCCTCACTGGCTCCAGTGAGGTGCAGGGACTGGGGCCAACAAGCAGCTGTTTGTCAACCACAAAACTGGCTCCAGCCCTGCCCTGATTGTAGTAAGTGTTAGTAAGCAACTGGTCAGTGTCACAACCCAGTTAATCAGTGCCCATGCCACTAGCAAGAGATACCATTCAAGTAGTCAACTAAGGGTTAAAAGAAATCCTTGCAAAAAAACTCCTGAAACAAAATCCTGGCGGAGAGCTGTATATAATTTATGCCCATGTCACAAACAAGAAACAAAACTTAAGACTGGCCAGGGTGAAAGGGGATAGCCCTGCCATAAATCCCTGCAATTGGTCAAGAAACAAGCGTAAGCCCCTCATCATAACCTCATACGTAACAGGCAGAAAACCTAACCCACTACCTTGTAACCTGATAGCAACCTGAGAGCACAAAGAACTGCTGCTTGCCAGAAAATTAAAGATTCCACATAACGGTTCATCATTGGGTATCTCCGTCAGACACCTCTGTCTATAAATAGTTCAGCAGTTTCCGCCCAAGGCGGAGAACCCCGGAGAAATCTCTGAGGAGAGACCTGAGTCCATCGCCAGAGTAAATTGACGGTCTGATCAGCTGTCAGTACTCCCCGTCACCGTAAATCTTGACGTATCAAAGCCCTGCAGGCACGATAGCTCATTCCCGGCGCCACGTCCGTCATCGTTAGCTGTAACCCGAAACCATACGCTTGATTATAATCGCTGTAACCGGAGCAACTGTAACAGAAACAAAGGCTCAGCCTGCGTCGCACGTCACTATCTGGGCGACATAAGTAAACAATCTCCTGTAACCAACACACGTCTGTGCCTGGTTAATTTCACCCCATCCATCACTACCCGCCTGTCAGGTAAAAGTTTTACTGCTCCGGTGGCGGGGTCAGAAAGCAGCTGCCGGCGCTGCTCTGATCTCCGACAGTCAGAACAAGTTCCAACTCATAGTAGTGCTTACTGTGATCTATATAAAATATGTGCTAAGTGTCCCATGCAACAAGGCCCCTAGATCTCAGTTCAGTGGCTGGTGTGGCAAGAGTTCGTGGTTTCACCCAGAATTCTTCCACTGGGTTTTATCCCTTTTTAAAGTACTGGAAACAGCAACAATAAAGAACAAAACACGCTTGGGATGGCATCTGAAGGTGTCATGGAGCCATTGGGTTGTTTCTGGGAAAGGAGCAGATTAAGTGGTGGTCTGAAGAAGAAGTTGGGAAAAATAAGGTTAAATCTTCTGCCCACTCAGGAAGAAGGAAAATGGTGAGCTGAGTTGAGATTCTCCCCTTGCATGCAGTGGTGTAAATCAGGAGCAACACCATTGTGTCTGTGTGGTCACACCATAAACCTGGTGTAAGAAAGAGGAGATTCTGACCCTGCATTATGGAGCAAGAGAACCTGGCTCTTCACTTGGAATGCCCTTGGAGCCTTTCCCAGGGACATCAGGGTTACCAGGACATGTTGTACCATGAATAACTGAAAAGGCCTGAGAAATTGATATCTCCTGCTAAGGGTAATTGGTAGTTAAACAAAAGAGATTAGAGTCCAGTCCCAAGCAGCAGGTCAGAACAGCACGCTGACAGCAGAGCCAAATTTGGCAGCTTGTCTGTATCTTTCTTCTGGCCCTGCATGAAAGCCCAGAGCCCATGATGCCCCTTGAATTAAAGAAGAGAAAGGACTTGGCTGTGACACAGATCAAAGAATTTCTTCAATGAGGCTACTAGATACAGAATATCCCTGTATTTCTTCTTTGCTTTCCAGCTTTCAGGCTGACCAAACATAGCCTGACATGCCTAGTGTGTCTACACGACACCTCTTTTAAGTCTTAGTCTGAATTGAAAATAACTATTGCATGAAAGTCACATGCCCCCAGAGCCTGGGGAGGCACGGCGACTGCCTGCAGGCGGCAGCAGTGTTGGCGGCGGGGGCATGATGGGTGTGAGCAGGGGGCTCCCACAGGCAGCCTCAGCGGTGTCGGTGGCAGGGGCAGGCTGAGCGGGGAGCTCCCAGAGGCGGCCACGGTGGTGTTGGTGGCAGGGGGGAGGGTGGCAAGTGCCTACCAGGGGTCAGTGACCACCTACAGATGCCGTCAGCAACGTTGGCAGCAGCCAGGGGCGATCAGGGACCACCTGCAGACGCCACCGGCAGTGTCAGTGGTGAGGGGGGGCAGGGTGGCGAGCGGCGACCACCCACAGGCACTGCCAACAGCGTCAGTGGTGCTTTTTGCAGGGGGAGCACTGCCAATCTCAGGGGGTGCACATGCAACCCCTACGCATCGCCAGTGGGCTATTGATTGTGCTACAGATTCAAATACAGTATGCAGAACTTGAGGACTTGCAGTCCATACCCATGCAAGTGATCTCTAGATTGCAAATGGGGGTTGCTCTTTTTTTTTTTTTAGCAGCATTTTTTGCTGTGATCCTGTCTAGTGTCCAAGACTAAGCAGGGTCTAATATCTGAGAAAGGTCAGATATGAGGCTAAATCCAGATCTTGAATGTTATGATGAGAGGCCTGTTCTCCACTTAATACCATGGAAAGTGGTGTTAGTAAAACAGCAGTGCCTCTGATGCAGTATGGAGCCAGTGCTCCACCTGCCTGCTGGACAGATCATAGAGAAGTAGGGCTGAAAGAGACCACAGGGGTCATCTAGTCCAGCCCCCGGCTTGAGCCAGGATCATCCCTAGCCAAACCATCCCATACAAATTCATAATCTAACCTCTCAGTAAAACTACTGTCAACCCCGACACAAAATAGAGCACCCTAACCTGTCACAGGTAAAGTAGGGGAACCACGGTACCCAGTGTCCTGCTTCTGTAAAAAGTTGTTAATATAATGTTGTTAAGATGAAGCAGACACTTTGGGGTTGCAGTCACTTCTGCTGCCTGGTGGTATATTTGTTTCACCTCATTAAATGAGAGAGAGAAGCCAAAGCAGTAATGCCTAGCCTTGTAGAGAAGACACCAAGTACATTAACCCTGAACTACAAGCATTCTGACCTGGTTCTTGCAGTAAAATAAGCCAGTCACTTCTGATCATAAAATACCCTGTATCATCACAAGATGGAATCACTGCTGCTGTCTGATTTCAGGGTTTCTTCTTTCTTTGCCCTTCTGCCACTTACAAAAAATACTTCACATGTCAGGACTTTCATCTCCCCATATCAACTGCAGCTTTGTTCAGCCTCTCTGACAGCAAGCGTCAAGCTCAAGCAGGCAATAAACACCCAGGTGAGGGACCACAGGTAGGGCTTTGGAAGGTTTGTCTGTGTCAGGGGTGGCCAACCTATGGCACACGTGCCACAAGTAGCATGGACAGCCTCTGTGTGCGGCATGCGGCAGATCCTGGAGGGAGCAGGGAACACAACAGTAGATAAATAGGGCAGAAAGCAGAGCAGCAGTTGGGCAGGGAGCACAGGGCAGGAAGCACAGAGCAGGGCAGCAAAGAGGGCTGGAAGTGGAGAGCAGAGCAGCATATTGAGCAGAGGAAGGGGATTGGCGTGGCACTCAGGGACCATTGTTGGTTATATGGACTTCTGGTTTCACAAACCCATTCAGGCTCAGCCAGGCAAGACTGTTTGAAAAAGCAAGGAATCCTACTGAGGAGTTGGAGAGGGTGGAGCTTTGCTTCTGGAGGTAGATGAATTATAAAGAGAAATCAGCCTTGGCAGACACCATAGTATGCCTGTTCTGCATATTACAGGCCTGCCCCATATTGTTGCCATTCTTGTACTACTGTTGCCTCTCCTCCTTATTCCTTTTGCTTTGTATTCCTAACCCTCTTTAATTTTTCTTTTTATTCCTAACCCTCTTTCCCTACCTCCCCTTAATTTCGTCATAGCTCACCTATCCCCATCATGTCCAGGCACTACATACATATAAAGGAAGCATTCAACTGTGCTGGAAAAATGATGATTCTTCTACTTTCTGAATAAGAACTATAACCTCACATTTATGGTGCAAATAATCACCTGGGGGAAAACAGCATAGCACTAGCTGGCCCATTAAGATCAGGGTGAAGCCACAAGCTTCAGCACCAAACCCTCTCCAAAGTTCACAGGTGCTTGGCCCTGGAGCATTTGTTCTCTAGTATTCATCTCTAGTACAGAGCCCTGTCTGTTTTGGAGTGTTACCTTCCTCCTCTGCACTGAGACAATCTTGATTGAGTCAGAGGTATTTAACTACTCTGATCCTTGCAATGGAAACCTTGATGTGTTAGCAAATTGCACAGTTCCCCTTTCTGTGGAGCTCAAAATTCTCTGTTTGCTTTTCTTTGTGAGAAAAGGCTCAATCAAAGGATGGCTTTGGAAGATAAGTAGCAATTTCCCTTCCTTTGTATTTTCCAGCCTGTTGCAGAGATCACAGTAATCATACTGAACAATAGTTAGTTTTGTGTCACCTTTAGCAGGGTTGACCCATCTAGGGGAGATGTTCCCTTAGTGCTTCCAGTGTGCCCTTCACTCAAAACACTGACCATGAAGTTTCCAGCTGACTTTGTCCATTTATCTGGAGAGCAAAAGCTGAAAAAAAAGCTGTAAAGTGAATTGCCTAATGTCTCAAGGCTGCTCCCTGGACAAAATGGATCTGAAAAGTTTGTCTTTCTAACAAATTACTCAGCCAAAATTGTCCTTGGTTGAGAAGTCGCATCTGTTTCCGTGTAGCCAAAATAAAAAGTCGAAGGAGTCTGTCCAAGGAAGAAAAAGCTTTGCAGTTTGAAACAGCTTGTGTCTTTCTCTTTTTACCAGCTTTGCATCTTAGCTCAGTTCAGCCCAGTGAATCAACCCTGAAGAATAAGACATTTTTTATTCACTGCGTCTCCCTGGAGTTGGCTCCTTTGTTCTGAATCTTGATTAGAGGGAGAAGGGATGGATGGATTGTAGAAACCCCTGCTCTCATCCCTAAGAAAAGAGGGTTAACTGTCAGCATCCCTTTGGTTTCAATCATTTCACCCATAAGCTCAGTTCTGGTGGATCACTTGCTAATTGGGACAGTGAGACTGAAAAAGATTCTTCCCCACAAAAATTGGTCTCATGCAAAAGCTTCTGCAACTGACACTGCAAAACAAAGCAAAATAAAAAAAAAAACCCACACTTTTTTCCTGTGTTAGAGCATGTCTGTAATGCCCATGCATGTTAGATTTGCTGTGTCTGTGGCTGCTGACAGACATGCAGCTCCCTGCGGCGCTCTAGCTTCATGAGTTAAGCTGCCCCTTCCAACCCAACAGTCTTTTGCTGTTGATTTGAGAGGATGGGGGATTGGGCTCCACTTTGGAGCTGATCCAGCCTCTCTCCCCTAGCCCTGCCCCACCTCTCCCAACTCCTGTGCTGTCTTAGAATGGGAGGGGGAAAAGGCAGGGGAGGGAGGTATGTTTTGGGGTTTGCCCAGCCTGCTCTGGGAGGGGAGGGCAAATGGTGGGGGCTCCAATCCACCTGTCCCACCCTACAGTGCAGACTGGGCAAATCCCAGAGGGAACTCCCTCCCCTCTTTCCCCCCCTCCCATTCTGAACACAGTGCCAGGAGCGGGGTTGGGCTGCGTCAGCCCAGCCATGCTCCCGGCATACACTAATAGAAGTTAATGAAGGTGCTCTGCTTTGCTGCACCTTCATCTGAACCCTCATGCAATGCAGGTTCATTTGTTGTGCAATCAGGCACTTTTTAAAGCACTCTGCAGCCATGCACTTCCGTTAGTGCACAGCTGTAGAGCACTTTTAGTAGCCAGTCATGTGACAAAACTTCACTTCTGTCAGCACCTTATAGTGAAATCAGGACAGTGTACAGATATGTCTTGTCCATTCTGCTTTTTTTTGCATGAGGTGTAGTGCAGATAAGCCCAAGACCCATCTTAGGCAACAGGTGACACTGGGTGATTGGCAATTCTTTGGTAATATATTCAAAGGCACCTTAAAATTGGGTTTTCCCCAACCTTTCCAGGATGAATTAAGACCTTGATTGAATGAGCTAGTGCTTATACTTTTCCATTCAGCTGCATGTGCTGCAATCGGCACTGGAGCTTGGGCCTTGCCCCCAGTTCCAGTCAGTTGGTTAGGCCAAATTCCATTGTGATTTAGAGCAGGAGGGAAATAGGAATAGCATAACCTGGATGTAGAGCAGTGACAGGGTAGTGATAGAGGAGTCTAGAGTCCCTGTTGCTGAAGGAACAGTACCTGAGGATGTGGGAGAAGGGCAGGGCAAAGGGGAAGAGTTGTCAAGATGCCTCTCTTAAGTAGGTGCCATGTAGATGAGCCCCATGATCAGCATACAGAGTGCTAGCATTCCTG
>NW_005841862.1:752015-785028 GCF_000455745.1 Alligator sinensis | reverse complement strand
CTGCCCTTCCTGCCCACAAGCCATGTCCCGTATAAGCAATGCTTGTTCTCCAAATATATCATCTAGCTCTGTACAAATGCATCCTCCCTTTCCTTCCCCAGACAGGATGTCTGCTTCCTGCACTCATACATGAAAAGCCTGCATAAGGAACCCAAAAGAACAGTAGAATGTAATAGGCCTGGTTTAGCCAAATAACTAAGGGAGTGAATGATGACACCTTTCACATATGTGTAGGGGTTAACACCATGATGGGACTTAGGCACTCAGATATTATGGTTGGTAATGGGCATATCAGAGGATGGCTTCAGCTATCAGGGTTATTCAGTAGAAGAGTAGGATGAAACTGAGTGAAGTCGAAGTCAAGTTAAATATCACTGCAACATTATAACACTGGACTCACCTCCCAGGGGAAGTGATGGAAGCCCATCTGAAATTAATTGCACAAAGCAGCGAAGGAGACTATAGGAAAGGTCCTGTTCCCTGTGAAGCCTGAATTAGATGTTCTGTGGCAATAGGATGTTAGAGCTACTGATTCTGTGTAATTAGGTGCCAGTATCTTCTTTTCTTAACCTACCTGGAAAGGAACCGTATGTGCCAGATAAGAGATAGGTCTGAGGTATTTTTCATCATATTTATATGTGTGTTTAGTATTTGATCCGTGTTCCTCCTAACCCAGTGGTGACTCAACTGATTTCCTGGCTTGGTGGTAACTACAGAAGACAAGCCACGTGATGGTCCTGTTCCTAACCATACCTTTCTTCTTGTCTTTTGACAGACCCAGCCCTCTTCCCTTTGCATGCTGGACTTGCTACATGTGGCTCGTGATATTGCTTGTGGCTGTCAGTATCTGGAAGAAAACCATTTCATTCACAGGTGAGTAAGACCATTTGCTTTTAGGACCTTTCATTATTGGCCCTTCCAGGAGTGGGTGCATAATGTCACATGTGCATAAGTAATGCTTTCCATCAGTATGTTTATGCCCTATTTCATTCCAGCAATGAGGTGCTTTCAAAGGATGTGACATAAAAGCCCAACTCCTTGAAACTCTTAACAGAGACTCCACTTGTTACAGTAGTTTGCTGCTCTTCTCTCCAAATTATTGCCTTGGGTTTTTTTTCTTCTGTCTTCTCCCCAGACACATGCAGATTAAAGTAGGATTCTTTTCAGATACAGTGCTGTGAATGGTACCATGAGACTGCAGACAGCCTTACACAATCTGAATGATGTTTGAGATGTAGCCAGTTCTGTCCAGAGAATCAGGCAAGGCTGTAGAGACATCAGCCCTGTACCTCTTCTCGCCAGGAGTTGTTTCCATGTAGGCCTCAGAGATCTGGCATGCTCATTAGTATTCTCTCCACCTTTTCCAAAAAGGATTTATTTAAAGGACTCCTCAGCACCAGGATTTCTCTTTCCAAGAGGATTAATTCTAATCTTCCCTGTTACATTTCCAGGGGTGAGCTGTGCCTTTGACCCTTGTTCCTTGTGGGCTGCCCTTCTAAGCAAGAAGGCCCATACCTATGCTTCTGTAAGGGAGGAATCCCTCACTTAACCCCTACTTTTAGACTGGGTCCCCAGGTCACAGCACCCCTGGTCACTAGGCATGAGCCCTCAGCCAGTTCAATTGAGTTTGGCCCCTGCTTCAGACTTTCTTTGGTGACTTCTACCAGTGGGAAAATACAGTAGATCTTTGTCTGTTTTTGCAAGTTGACATTTGTCATGCTTGTGCCTAGATCTACTCATCACCAGAGTTAGGCTGGCAGATGGTACTTTCTGCAATCTCTGCTTCTGTATCAGCTCTTCATTGTATCCTCCCCTGCTCCCAGTGGCAGTCTGGTGTCCACTTAAAGATACCACAGCGTCCCTGGGCAGTCCATTCCGCTAGCTCATTATTTTAACAGTAATGAGAAGCTCATTGTTTTCCTGAGAGGTCTAATCTAAATCTATTTTGCCACAATTTAAAACAACTGTTTCTTTCCGTGCCTTCTCTTCAAGGGAAAACAGTTGTTCTCCCTCTTCTTTGTGGCAACCTTTCAAATATTTGAAAACTGTTGTCATGGCCTCCGTCTTAATCTCTTTTTCACCGAGCTAAACATGCTTAGTGCTCTCAACCTCTCCTCGTACAGCTTCCCTTCAACCCTATATCATTTTTGTTCCTTGCGTCTTGACCCTCTCTTGCTTTTCCATATCTTTCTTAAAATGTGGAGCCCAGTGTAATATTCAAGGTGAGGTCTACCTAACCAGTACCAAGTACAGTAGTACTTGCCTCCCATTGCATATGCCCAGTGCTCCTGCTGATGCAGCCAAAAATACATCCCCTTTCTTGTGATGGCATTACATTGATGACTTATCTCCCATTGATTAGCAAGTACTAGCAATCAGTTAGTCGTCTCTGTGCTCCTCTCTGCTGAATTAACACTAAATATTTTATAGAGCAAACCACACCATCCTTGTTGTTAATCATGTTTATTATGACAGTGCTAGGCAAGCTAGGAACAAGGCCCCATCATGGAAGGTGCTGCTCATGGGCAACGTGACCCATCCCCAAGAACTTACAATCAAAACAGACAAGACAGGCAGAGCACACAGTATGATGGCAGCAAGCTTCATATTAAGTCCATGATTTGGAGGAGAAAGAGAAAGATTTACTTAGGGAGGGATCACATAATGGAAAGGAGAGGAAAAGGAGACACTGAAAGGAAGAAGCTGAGGACAGGGAAGAAGTAGATAAGAGGAGCAGGTGTGGAGTCAGAGCTGAGGTAAAGAAAATGAAGGAAGGGGATGGTGCAAGCAACCAGCCAGCTGGCACAGGGCAGAGGAAGCTCCGTCAAAGCCACAGGAAGTTCTCCAGTGCAAGTTCTCGGTGCTTCTTTAGCAACCAGTGGGAGTCTTTTTCCTCTGTAGTCTTCCCAGTTCCTTCCCTGCCATTTGCCCTGAGGCGCGCATACAGCTGTCACTGCCACAGAGCCAGTGCTTTAGACCCCAGCAAAGCTGTTTGCGGCCTCCCAGCTACCTGCCACAGTTGGCACAGGCTGTGGGCAGCTGCTGCCTGCCACAGAGCCCAGGCTGGTTGCAGCAGGGCTTGCAGCCTCCTGGCTGCCCGCTGTGAGTAGCCCGGGCTCCATGGCTGGCAGCAGCTGCCCAGAGCCCAGGCTGGATGTGGCATGCTGAGCAAAATGGCCTTGCATGCCATGCTGTGGGATGCATATCAGGGATTGCCGACCCCTGTGCTACCTCTTTTCTAGCACTTCCCAAAGCAGGGTAGGTCTCCCCTGTGCGGTTCCAGGCCCTCTGGGGATCCACGTGGGGGTGGTGGCCAGGCTGGGCTCCATTTTCATAGACATAGATTTCATTGACATTAGGGCTGGAAGGGACCTTGAAGATCATCAAGTCCAGGCCCCTGCCCCAGGGGCAGGAAGTCAGCAGGGGTCACAGGATCCCAGCAAGATAAACATCCAAATGTTTCTTGAATGAGTCCAGAGTAGGCGCCTGCACCACTTCTGGAGGAGTCCAGACCAGGCCTTGGGGGCTTGGACAGTAAAGAAGTTTTTCCTTATGTCCAGCCTAAAATGGTCATGGAAGAATTTATGACCGTTGGTCCTTGTTATCCCATGGGGCGCTCTGGTGAACAGATGTTCCCCCAAATCCTGATGCACACCCCTTATGTACTTATAGACAGTCACCAGGTCCCTCCTGAGTCTGCGCTTTTCCAGGCTGAAGAGTCCCATGGCTCTCAGCCTCTCTTCATAAGGCCTGTTCTCTTGCCTTCTGATCATGCACGTGGCCCTCCTCTGGACTCTCTCAAGCTTCTTCACATCCTTCTTGAATTGTGGCACCCAGAATTGGAATTGGATGCAGTACTCCATTTTAACCTCTTCCCCCATAATGTACAAACACATGGTTACAAATTGTATTCAGAGAAGTAGTTACAGGTATCTGTCACATTCTTTACACCTTCCTAGCTCCTTTTGTATATGAGGAGAAATTCTGGTTTAGGGAGGCAGTTAGATAGTACCGAATATAGTTAGGTAGTATCTAGCATGTTTCAGCATAGGTGTTATCTACACCTGTGGTCTATCCAGCTACAAGGACAGAGGCATTATGGGACACAGAGATGATCCTGATCTTCCTTTATCTGCACTTTATCTTTCACCACTCTATGTACATGGGAATGCTTGTGGCAACCATAGCATCACTGGAAAAGTCCAGCTGTCACATGGAGCAGAACTGCTTGGCACTGCAAGAGCACCATGAACTTGCCATTTTTTTTAGTTCACTCTTCTGAGGTCAGTTTACCAGGCTTACTTATTCTGACAGACATGAGACTAAGTCACATTGCTGCAACCACCCCTGAGTCCAGGAGAGTCAGGGGAGGATAGTTCAGCCCATTAGAAAAGGGAAGACATAGATGCAAGCTTTGGTTCAGGTGCACATCTACCTTCTGAAAGGCAGATTTGAGCATTCTCCACAGAGTAAGAGCTGCTCTATTTGCCTGTGACATGTACAACAAAGACATATTAGGCCCAGAGGCAGGAGCTCATGACCTAAGGCAGCAGGTAGTTGGAAGAGATTAATTGTCCAAGTCAAATCTTTTGTTTCCAACTTTCTACAGTTTTGACAGCTCTAATGAGGAAGGGGTGTTTGCAGATAGCCCATTGTTGTGGTGAGGAAATCATCTGCACAGATGAAAGGTCTTAAAGAATGATTACAGACAGCAATATGCAACTACCTGAAGAGTTTCTATTAAAAAAGAAAATAAATAAACTGGGGTTTGTTATTCACCCGTCTTGACTACTCTGGGGTTTGTGGGTTCTCACACCTCTGCCAGCAAATTAGGCCAACTTTATTCTTGTGATGTCCTTTGGTTTTGCAAAATAGCTGAAAGGTTAAATGATTATCTTTTCTTTCTCCCCTTTCCTTTTCTTTTTCTCCCTCTGTGTTGCAGGGATATTGCTGCCAGGAACTGTCTCCTTACTTGCCAAGGGGCTGGGAGAGTAGCTAAAATTGGAGACTTTGGAATGGCCCGAGACATATACAGGTAACAGAACCGAGTCCAGCGTGCTATGAGACACAAACTTACTGGAGTGGGGGAGGTATTTTGCCTGGTAAAGCATCATCGCGTGCTGTAGTCCATGTAAAAGAAATACTGCAGGAATGATTTCCCTATGGCCCCGATGCTGTGTTTAGAATTTGCTTCTAGGTGCTGATTTGACAGTGCTTTGAAGGCTACTCCCTGGTCCTCTCCCTTCTCTTGCAGTCTGTCCCTAAGTTCTTCCCTTTGCTTTCTGACCATGAAGTGGTGTAAACCATGAATGTGCCCTTTTGTTCTATGACCCCAAATCATGCTGAGTTTAATCTCCTTCCTCCTTGGCACTCACCCTGTGTCTTTCATTTTGTGTCCCAAGTCTTTTCAATGTACTGCATATAAAAGAGGTGGGGGAAGGGTCAGGAGAATGTAATTACACAAACTGGAATTTAGCCAAGCCACTAGAATAAATGACTTGCAAGAAGGGTCAGGAAATCTTTAATGACCACAAATGGTCAGGGCCTCAGGTAGACAGCTCATCTGCAAGGCAGGCCTTTCAGCAGCACAGCGCCTCCTACCATTTGGCTGCAGAATAGGCTCCATTATGACTCCCAAAGCCCAAATGCCACGTACTGGCTCAGCAGCGCAAGTTCTTGCAGAGCGTTGGGGCTGTCCTGTGGAAGTGCCGAGGCGGCCCAGCTCTGCTTAGCTTGAGAGCTGATAGGGCAGCAGTCTGTGCCTGCCACTGTCAGAGCTTAGATATTGATGGGCTTCACCTTCAGTTGACAAAGGGATCATTACTTACCGTTGATGTCCCTGTCACCATAATGTCTGGGCACCTTTCTTTTCAACCAACTGCAACAGCAAGGACCTGTTCATTCCTCTCCTCTGGAGCATTTTGTTGCTAATTGGTCAGTCGAGTGGATTTGTTTATTGCAGGCTTTTATCGGTTTTGAGGGGATGTAAGTCAGTGGGACTGTCCTTATGGGTAAGGTTTACCTATGCACAGAGTGAGGAAAGCATGCAGCCTGTAGCATCTGTGTCTATGAATATAGAAAGATCTCTTCTGCATCATCCCTGCCATGCTGCTTGTCTTTAAGAAAAGCCCCCATTTAAGCCCATTACCAAATGAGCCAAGCCCCAGGCTGCTAACTATAATCCTTTGATTGGAAAAGTACTACATTAAGGCCATTTTCATTCTGAATCCTTGGCTGACTGTCCGCTTTTATCTTTCCTCTGCAGGGCCAGCTATTATCGAAAGGGAGGCTGTGCAATGCTGCCAGTCAAGTGGATGCCGCCAGAGGCCTTTATGGAAGGAGTATTTACATCAAAAACAGACACATGGTGGGCCTTTTTCTTCTTAGCTGTTGTACCAATTATTCGCTATCCATTTGCAAATCGAAGGCGTTCTCTTTGGAGGGGTGCAGTGGGTGTGGTTAAAATGCCATATCGGTTATTAACTGAAAGGAAGGTGCCAGGTCTCTACTCATGAAAGGAGGCTGATATCAGTCAGAGCCAGGCACCTTTCAGCAGAAGGACCTGTACTTCTGGTACCAGCAGAATGATTGTACATTGTTGGGTAAGCAACGACTTTCCTCATGCCAGAGGAGAGAGAAGGAAATGGGGCTGGCTTGCAAACCAGAGTCAGCAAGGGGCTGGGAAGGGTTTGACCAAAAGTGCAAAGTCTTAAGCAGTCACTGAAGCTGTTTGTGTCGCACCCTGTATTTACCCTGGCTGAAAGCCACCTGTGTCAGGGAGTGAGAAGCCACTGTTGAAAAAGCTGGACTTCTGAGGGATGGGAAAGAGATGCTTAAGCAAATGTGATTCAGGAAGCCAGGAGTGCAAGACAGTGTGATTGGGAGGGAGGAGGAGATTGTGAAGCTATCAGTATTGACAAACACCAGCTCCATTCCTGGAGTTTGGAGTAAGCAAGAGCCCATTTCCCAGCTGATGGGTCACGCTGAGTCCTAAGAATGCAGCAGGATTATTTGCTGTCAGTGCCAGAGGGCTGAGTCTGGACTGCTGTATTCTGTTCCCAATCACACAGCAGCTGCAACTTTCAAACAGCTGTCATTTTCCAAGCCACCAGCCAGATTACTGCCTCAGAGGGTCCTGCCAAGGCCACTCCACACTCCAGATGAAGAATTATGATGTAATCAGGGGAACGGTCTTATTCCAGTTTCCTGCAATATTTAGGATCCAGACCCAGCAAGGGGCTCACTCATGTCATCCTTACAAAAACATAATGAGCCACTGTTTATTTAGGACTTCAGGGATTCTTATAAAGGGCTTGAGGTACTGGGTCTACTAAGACCACTTGCCTACCTCCAACAGTGGCTGATACTTGAGAGCTCAAAGGTACACAATTCCTCCCTGCGCTGTTCAACTGGATACGAGGGAGGAGTGATTATTACTTCCTGCAGTGATTACTTGACTACTCATCAGCTGACCTGCAGTCAGAAGCATCAGATTTAATTACCTTTATCACAGTCCTGGCTTACTTAACAATCAATGTCATAGATATTCATAAAATAACCTATTTTTTCCTTTTAACCTAGCTACTTTTTCCAGTATTCTTCAGCATTGAATTCCAGAGGTTGACTGATTGTGGGTTGCACAAAGCAATACTGATTTTACTGAATTTAAGTTCATAGCCCTCTAATTACATTAATTTTTGCACGTAGCCTTATCCTTCTGTCTTTTCATTCTGTATCCAGGTCTTTTGGGGTATTGCTGTGGGAAATATTCTCTCTTGGATACATGCCCTATCCTAGCAAAAGTAACCAGGAGGTACTTGAGTTCGTAACAAATGGAGGAAGAATGGATCCACCCAAAAATTGCCCTGGCCCTGTGTACGAGACTTTAAGAAATACAATAAGTATAATTCATTCTGTGTTTTGAATTCTTTGCTGTGGTCAGAAAATTATTGACTCTATTATCATGTAGTTACTGAGTATCCTAATGAACCTTTTCTTTGTGAAATCAAGTGTAAGACTTTTTCTTTTCAGTTGTCAGTCAGTGCCCTTTGGGAGTACTTAGTATGGGTCATGAGTTAAGTTAGGTCAGTATTTTATCCTTCAGATTTGGTGTAAAGCAGAAACTCCAAGCCACTTATCTCTATCAAAGATGCCTTGTGGGCTTTTTTAGAAGGCAACTTTTGCGCTGATTATTATATCGAAGCATGCCTGCAGAGACTCCCTGTGTAGTTTCAGATGGATAGGTTATTTTGTTGCTGGATTCCACCCTCACTGTGGAGTGAGTACCATTGCAGTGGTACCTCTATAGTATGGCCTGCCTTTCACGTGCACTTAGGCACCTGAAAATTCACTGGAAATCAGAGGGAGCTGTAGGTCCTTGGTGCCTTTGAAAATCAGTCCAATAGACTGTCTTTGAGAGACTTTGAAGCAAAAGGTAGCAGGCAGTATAAGCCTGCTATTATTATCGTTAGAATTGCACTGTACAGTTTAGTTTCCCAAGGTAACACTTCCCTTACCAGCTCCCAAAGGACAGTGTATGCTGGCAGGGCAGCCTGCCAGGGCAGCCTGCCTCCATCTGAACAGCCTGTCTGATGATCAATGAGGATGGCAGGGTGGGATCATCCTTGTTCAGATTGAACATACAACTGATGCATTGGAGAACAAAAGGTCTGGGCAAGGTATTTGTTGCCCGTTCTTCCTGGCTAGAAGACCCCTTTGCACAACGGGGGTTTTCCTCAGTCGCAAACACAGTGTTCAGAATGGGTGAGAAGGGAGGCAGGAATTAGATGGAAATAGCTACAGCCTTAGATTGACCCCCTAATCCACCTAAGGGAAGATTTTTTTTGTTTTTCATCAGTTGTGTGAATCTTCATGGCATGTCTCCAACAGCAGCACATACAGACATATCTGGCTTTTTACCTACATTGGTATCTGCACGTAGACAGCGGGGTGGGTACAGGGCTTCTCACCTGAACCTGCATGGGAATGGATTTCTAATTGGCCACTGCAGCATACTGAATACTTGGTTGGCTGGTGTGCCCTGATCGTCTCTGGGTTGCAGTGAAGTGATGGTCTTTATTGACCAAAGTAATCTGCCTTTTTCCTTCCTGCCACTCCTCATCTTCTGTCTGGCTATTCTTATAGGTATCGTATAATGACCCAGTGCTGGCAGCACCAGCCTGAAGACCGACCAAATTTTGCCATAATATTGGAGAGGATTGAATACTGCACTCAGGTATCAGTGTTCATTTCTTCCTTCATTTGATAAAAGGCAGAAAGGGGAAGAGGAACCTCCCTCCAAAGACACAGTCTGAGCAAACCAGAGTGCAGGGCACTTAGAAGGTAGCACTGCACTAGGCTGCAAAGATGTGCATTGTGTTAGACTGAAATCAGTGTCGAGCAGTAAACCGGGAGGTACTGGATCCTGCCTGCCCTTCAAATACATATGTCTGCATCTCCCTGGCCAAAGAGGGAGGGGTTCTCACTGACTATACACATGCCCTGCCACAGGCCAAGAGGAGTAGCAGCTCTGTGACTGCTGCTTCTGCTTAAAGGTAGAGTTTTCCAGGAGGCCAGAGGCCTGAATCAATCCATCAGATGTTTTCTTGCACTTGTGTTCTTTGTTTCTCTGACTGTGTTGCACAGGCATAGCCAGATAACAGCCTCTCTTCACAGTCTAGCAAGTACTGACCTGAGATGGTCCCCACCCAGAATGCCAGTTTTAGCAGACCCCCTTAACCTCTGGGGATTTTGTCTCTAGATTCAGCTGAATTTCCTTATCTCAGGCATTTGATGCCATTAGGACCAGCCAGCTTTGGACTATTGCAGCTGGGGTGCTAGTCAGGTGGAGGAGGGAGAGATTGGGTGAACTCTCCAGGACTGCGTCTTCTTTACCATCCTGTGTAGGACACAACTGATTAGCCCAACTGGCCCAGTTGAGACTTAGCATGGTGTAGCAAATGAATCAGCTAGGGGATTATTCCATTGCCAGCTTGGATACAGACTGGCTGAGAGGCCTTGTTCACCCCATTTTCCTTCTCCAGGCTTCATTTCCCCCATCTGTAAATTAGGGATGATTAACAGGCTTAACCTCTTCATATTTCAGATGCATTTTTAGTTCTTAGGGTAGGAGGTGTTAAATCCAAAATGTCCAGCATTGCCCATCAACAGTCAACAGTCGACCAGTTTCTAGCCATGAGACAGCTCTCTGTGGAACGTTTGCAAAAGCACCCAAAAGGCTTGGGGGACCTAGACCCTTTGAGGCCCCTCAGGTCCAAAGTAACTGAGGTGCTTCTTCAAGTGTTGCCCTGTATAACCCCTGACCTCACCTTCTCCTGCACCGCCATGTTCCTGTGTTTCCATAGCTGTGACTCATTCAGCAGTACCAAAGAGTGCTATGAGCTTTGGAATCTATATTTGATCCCAATGTTTGATCTATAAGAGTGTTTTGTTTTGGAATCTATATTTCATCCCAATGTTCTCCTTCCAGTTCCAGCTTGACACCAAAATTCTTCCTCGCTTTTGCCCTAAACTATTGTATAATATAACTGTCATGTTCCACTCCAGAACTAGCTGTATTTCATAGATGCCCCTTGTATAAAAAGTTTGGAGTCTGGAGAGGCACCCCATCCTGCATGACTGCAGGATGATAGCAATGCTCGAACATCGGTAGTGGTACCAGTTTGATTGTTCTCTCTTGCAGGACCCTGATGTCATCAACACTGCTTTGCCTGTGGAATATGGCCCATGCATAGAGGAGGAGGAAAAAGTCCCAATGCGCCCAGAAGACCCTGAAGGAATCCCTCCTCTGCTGGTCTCCCCACGCCAAGAAAGGAAGGATGACAAGCAGGCCCTGCCTTCTCCACCCCCTCTGCCCACCACTGTTGCTCCTGGAAAGCCATTGCTGAAGGTGGCAGCCTCTGAGCCACCCATCCCTGCTAAAGTATGCCCAGGCCTGGAAGGGGGCCATATCAGCATGGCCTATACACAGTCCAACCCAGCTTCTGAGCTTCACAAAGGCAGAGGGTCCCGAAACAAGCCCACCAACCTCTGGAATCCAACCTATGGCTCCTGGTTTGCAGGGAAGACGGGCATCAAAAATAATTCCTTGCTGGAAAAAGAGGTGTCTGAGAGGGAGAATTTGGGGCATGAAGGAAACTGTACAGTGGGGCCCAGTGTGGTGACTGGCAGGCTACCAGGCTCCTCCCTGCTCTTAGAACCATCCTCACTAACAGCTAGTATTAAGGAAGTGCCTCTCTTTAGGCTCCGCCACTTCCCCTGTGGCAATGTCAACTATGGATACCAACAGCAGGACTTGCCCTTGGAGGCATCAGCACCGCCTTGTGCTAGCAACTACGAGGACTCTGTCCTTAGAAACAAGGGTCATGTAGCCCATCAAGGGCCTTGAGAGCACCCCAGAGCTCTTGACTTTCATCCCACATGGCCTGTGAGCCTTGAAGAGGTTATCCGTGTTACCCACACACTGCAAGCAAAAGAGCAGACAGTGTTACTTCCCATATTGTGCCAACTGGCTCTAAAGTGCCACCTTTGGAAGCCGTGTTTTCCAATAAACCAAGGGGCTTCAAATCACAAGAGCCCAAGCTACAAAAAAAACCAAGGAGAGCGGATAATAAATGTTCACTGCAAGGCCCAGCTTTCAGTTGCATCAACTCATTCGCATGATTGTTGTCGTGCCCTTTCCTGTGAGCTTCTTCTCAATTGTGTGTGCTCTGCTTAAATGTAAAGTCATGACTCGCTGCTTGAGTGTTTCATGTTTGGAGCTTTGCTTGCCAGACTGGTAATTGCTATGGAATGGGACGTTTGGAAATCTCCTCCAGATGGCAGAGATGCGAGGAGGGCTGGGACAAGCGTCACTCATTTGAAACAAATTGGACAAAGCAACTCTGGATGGGAACACAACAGTACGTTCCCAAGTTGCATTACAGCTAGAGCACAGTCTTCAAAAGTCCCTGAATATGCAGTATTTGCAGTATCACTGGCAAGGCAGAGGAAAGTTGCCAGCCTTACTGGATGGTTTGTTTGTAAGGGAGGTGGGAAGCTAGCTTAATTATAAGGGAAAGGGATGAAATGCAAAAAAAAAAGTTGGCAATTTTTTTTTCTAGAACCCAAAACTTATAAGGTACTGGCCATTTAAAATTCCTTCCATCCAAAAAAACCAGAGCACCTCTTTCTACAAGAATTTGTTGTTCAGTGGAATTTGAATGGGTCAGGCTTAGTTGAGAGAGATGTGTAACAAGGCCTGACAATGAGAAGTCACCAGTACTGCTCAAAGGTTTAAAATACCCTAAACTAAAATAAAGGCCGAAGATAGGATGTTGTGTCCCAATCTGGATTCCAGATACCATTTGTATTCCAAGGGGTTACAACTCTTGTTTCCATAACACAGTATTTGTATGATAATTTAAAACACAAAGCTCCACTGATCCATTTTGAACACCTTGTGCATGAAATATATCCCAGTAAGTGTATTGTCAAATATAGGCATAGGAAATGAATTCATGTGTAAAGATGTGCATTAATAATTTACAGTGTACTCACAAGGGGCTGTTTATGCAGCAGTGCTGTCTAAAAAATAAGTGGCTGTCTATTTCCATAGAAGTGGGTCTATTGAGCAGCAGCAAACAACAGGGAAGATGTGGGACTGGTTTCCTGATCTATCACCATAAAGGAGCAGTTCAAATTTTGGTTCTGGATCCAGGCAGTGAGGTGAGTCCCCTTTCTTCAAAAATGAAACAAGCCAGAACATCCAGTTTGGTTTTGGGGCCTCAAAAATTAAGAACCGTATTTGATAAGGATGGTCTAGGCCATCGTCGCTGAACTAGAAGTAGGATTAAACTCTCCTCCACCAATGTCCTCTTCCTCCCCTCCTGGTGGAATATGGCACTAAAAGTTTGTGGAAATTGATGTTGAAATTATGCCACATCTTTTTAAAATGAGATTTATACTCTATGTTGAGCAGGTTTATACTATACAATATAATAATTTGGTGGTTGCTTAGGTCTTCTTGATCACCTGTTGCTGGTATGGTGTATATATCACAGCTGTACAGATTTCATGGATGTAACGAGGCCTAGACCTCACATCCTCTTTTACTTGAGCTGAAAGGATAATCTACAAGCTGTGCCAGTGTTACAGCTTACAGTCCTTTTCATGGACCAGCCACTAGCAAGTGATTCACTTGCAGACACTAAAACATTCCCACTAGCCTAGGACTAACAGATCCTAGGATCCTACAGACAACATCCACAGGGCCTGCTCCCTCTTCAGATTCCCCAGATATTGAGTTTTCCTATTACTTTTGGTAACAGGAACATTTTGAAAAAAGCCTCTAGGCTATGAGTAGGGGTCTACTTAACTTGCCACAAGATAAAATAATTTTCACAGCTTGGTTGCAGCACAAAGAACCAATTTCACGGGTATTTCCCAGCAGCCCCACCCCTCATTGCTGATTGGTGGAGGGGTATTGGCACTGCATTTAATTTTGTAAAAGGTGGTGCTGAAATCTTTTCACTTCACTGACTGGCACCTTCACATAGTCTACGTCATGAGCAGACAGTATCTCTCAATCACGTGATCTATGGCTGCCGTGATTGTCACATTGTTTTTGTATTGCAGTAAGCATGGGACATTTTAAAACAGTACATTATATGAATAATAAGCTATGGGGGGCGGGGGGATTAGGTTGATTTTGCAGGAAAAAACAGCCAATGCGATATTTCCTAGCCATCTTTCCACGAAAACTGCAAGACCCCTAGCTATGAGCAAAGGAAGATATGCAAGTCACAGCATCAATTTCCTCCCCATTCATGACAATAGCAGGGATGTAGACTAATTTCTGTACTCTTATTTGTGGTGTGTGTGTTTGTGTATCTCTGTGTGTATATACAAGTTCAGTTAGGTGTGCCATGCTCACAAGGAAAACAGAAAGAGATGGATGACTTAAAAGCTTTTATTACCATGTTTTAAATGATTAGCATGTCCTGCTGAGTTGAAATTGGTGGACTCAAATTCACATTCTCAGAAGGTATTTTTGTCTACTCGGTTTTAAAAATAAATATATATTTCTAGGATTTTTTTTCCATGAAAACTTCCACAGTGGGGAAGAGTACATCCAAAACCTTTGGGTGGTTGTTTTTTTAAAGAAATGTTCTCAGCACTCTTGTGTATGAAGCGCTTTGGGCTTAGGAAGAGGTGTTCAGATCTGGAAAGAACTGGTTTGTTGAAGAGCTAGGTCTAGAATTGTGGCTGAATGGCATTGAGCAAGCTGTTCTTGAGTAACATCAGCCCAAACAGTAGATTCAAGCCTTCTCATGTAAATTCTGCCACCTTGCAGTGCTTCAGACGCATTCAAACTGTAACCAAGTAAGTGCTTTTTGGTTTTGGATCCAGTGCAGAAATGGAACCAGGAGGAAGTCTGAATGTAGATTCAAACCCACTCTTCAACTCCTCCGGAGGCATCTATACACATGCTCCAGGGTGATGGGGAAGGAGCTCCAAGAGCTGCTCTAATTAAAGCGCCCACAGCACCATGCGTATTCAGCATCCTGCACTTCAAAACAGTGGCGGGGCGCTTGAACTAAAGCTCATTTGACGAGCTTTAGTTCAAGAGCCCCTACTGCCATTTTGAAGCTTAGGGATGCTGAATAGATGCGATTGCTTGAGCACATTAATTAGCACGCACCAGCAGACTCCGTTAATCAGAGCAGATGTGCAGCACATGCATAGGTGCCCCTGGAGTTCAGAGAATCTACTTTGGGCTTATTCCTAGTACAACAGATCTCAGCCACAGACTAATTGTTCCACCACCAGTGATCCCTACACCACCCTGAAGCCCAGCATCGTAGGCACTCGCAATCATCTCCGAGCCCTCGCTTAGAACTTTCAGATCCATATTCTTCCCCCTACTCCATATCTGTAGCCCCAAAAGACAGCTGACTACTTGCTCTCAAGACTATTACTTACGTAAGCTTGTCCCCTATGGATGACATAGGTGCAGTTATAAGACAAGTAGATCCATGGGACAGAAAGGAAGGTTTCTGTGGCTGCTGTCAGTTTGCTCTAGGAATAAAATAGCACTTAACACTCCAGTATTGCTCATTACCTAGTCATTTCAAATTTTAAACAATAGTAGCCTTGTCCAAAGGGTTGAAAGAAGCTGTAGTAATAACCCTGCTACACTTGATGTAACAGACTGAAGGCTTCAATCATCACTGCCATGGTTCATAGAATGAGCTGCAGGAATCATTGCAGATAAGGAATAAAAAATAAGAGATGCAGTGAGACATGAATATGAAGTTCTTGCCTGAAGACAGGCCAAGCTATGGGGCAGAGCAGGAAAGGAAACAAAACAGCTGCTTGTATTTGAAGGCTTGTCTCTTTCAAGTGAAAGCACAAGAGCTGGTCTGCATTAAGCAGATCGGCAGCAGGGTAAGGCACCACCCCCTAGTGCTTTTGTTTTGCGACTGTCTTGTGCTGATTGTCAGTGAAAGGTCCTTAAAAGGTGCCTTTTCTGGTTATTATTGTTTCCCTTAGTGGAGCAGAAGAGATTCAAGATTCATAAACCTAGTTCTGCTATTATTGTAATTCCACTGAACACAATGAAGTTATTTTATAGTTAAACCAGAATCTAAAACAGATTTTTGTCCCAGTAATGAAACAAGCCCGTTGTGGGTGGGGGGGAGGTTGGGGTTTTTTTGTTTTGTTTTTGGCAGGGGGTGGTATTTGATAGGGAAAAAAGGGTACAAACTGATATCGGCTGATTAAAAACCAAAAAATTCTTGCATTGCGTTTAGATTGTACGGTGAATAATATTTCTGCAGTGGGTGGTGGAATGGTGCATTGTCTGGGTTGACTATGCCATGGGCCTAGTTAGGCCAACCCATTATAAATGTCTTCCTTTAGCTACATGTAGCTATTTCCTTGCTACAGCATGAAATATAATCAGAACCATAGCCTGCAGTATGACAAGAGTGCATAGAAAACCCTGACTACTGAACACGGCCAGGTCCATGAGTAGCAGCTATGAAGTAGCTGTTTCCCTATAGCCTAGGTAGGGCCTAATAGTTGCTGTGCTTGTGATGGCTTTTGCTGCTGGGAGCAGGGTAAGATAGGACAATTCCTGATTTGTCTTCTCCACTGCCACAAACATCCTTTCTTCCAGTGGACTTTGGTTTCTCCTCACGTGCCTGATCACTCAGGTTAAGGTAGTAGCAAGATGAAGTTATAGGGAGCTTGGAAGAGGCTCTCGCAGAGAGGAGGAAGAGGCAGTCACCTTTGATCGTGGAAGCAACGAGGGTGGTGTTGCACTCCCTGGAGAAGCTGTGGGAGTGAAGTCAGTTTATCTGAGGTCCTTGTGTCAGGGTATTCAAGAATATAGTCATTAAAAAATGGTGTGTATCATTAACCCACTGCAGTCAATGCTAGGCAGCCTAATGTAATATCACAGGCTTTCCCTTCCCTCCCCACCCCTGTGTGTCTGCTAAAGGTGATTCAATGTGAGAGTAGCCTCAGCAATGGTCTCATTTTTGCAATGCATGGCAAGGCTAGCCTGTTGAATGCCATGATGTGTTTAATTTTGCAAGGCTGCCCCTATAGCTAAGCGCACCATCTTGGTGACAAGAACTCAGAGAAGAGAATGGCATAAAATATCCTTTCACCACTGCTAAGACATCACATATTATTGCCTGCCCCAAACTTACACCGTTCAACAAGAAGTGGCCAAATTGTCTGCATCTGGCTTCTTCATTTTGTAACAGCCTCACTAGGTATGTCTCTCATCTGTACAGTAGCTTATGCAAGACTGTTTGTAAAAGGGGAAGGGCCTATGCACTTCAGGGATATGATCAAAGGTAAATACTAATATATGGTCATTGAGTATTTTGTATCAAATAGTGTATTTGTATTGTAAACAAGTGTAGTGAACCCAAAGGCATGAAGACAAATAAAATGACTATAAGTGGCTTGTGTGGTGCGACTGTGTCTTTCGAAACATCTACACTAATCTCAGCATCAATTTTTTTGTAAAACACTGACTGGCTCATAATCTGAGAAAAAACTGTTACCTACAAAAAGTTTAGAATACATCTCCTATCTAAGCAAGCCAATATTGGAGAGAGGGAGAACCTCCTTCCTGGCTAATAATTAATCACCACTTAACAGGGCTCCATAAGCAAAACAAATTAGCTTTAAAGTACAGCAGGTACAGAGATGGGTACAATGGTTTCCTAGCTCAGCATCCAAGTTGTTCTGTTTTGGACAAAAGACATCACTGCGTGCCAAGAATTTTTGGTTCTTTAGATATCTATTCATGAGGCATGTTTTCCTTTTAATTTTAACCTGGACTTTAATGCCTTTAATGACCACTGTCCTGATTTTTCAGTCTACAGTAAATGTGGTTTTAGCTCTGTGCTCAGCCCTAGGTCCGTAGTCACTGTTTTCTCAAACGGCTGCACTAAACTAGACTTTCTGGTCCTTCCTTGTGGCAATGGATTGGAAGGAGGGGGGTTAACCTCTGATCATCCATTTCATGCTTCTCATGTATTAGTGACTCTACAGCAGGGGTTCCCAAACTGTGGTATGTGTACCCCTGGAAGTACACAAGACATCCCCAGAGGGTACACAATTTCTCCTGTGTAAGGGCAGATTTAATTTTCATTTCAATAATAATTGGCATTTAAGGGGGTTAAAATATAAAATGTATGCTGATAGTTGTACACGGGCAGCCAGTAAATCTGGAAGTGGGTACGCAATAAGAAAGTTTGGAAACCTTGGCTCTAGAGGAAGCAAGAACTGTATCATCACTCTTGTTAGATTATCAAACTACTTGAGAGTGGGAAAAAGTGATCTGCCAAAGCACAGATGAGAATTGGCAACAGGTCTAAGACTAGATATTTAGAAGTTTCCAGACCAAAAAGATTTTGTTAAGGATATTCTACAACCCAAGAACGATTTGGGTGGGGGGGAATAAGCAGAACAGCTGAAATGAGATGTATATGCATTTGGAGAACATGCATATCATACCACATAACTAGGCTTGGCAGGATTCATTTTTTAATCAATAAACATTGATAAACGGCAAGTTCACTTGATAGACTGACAGGAAAATATTTCCATTGGTAATAATTGGTATGTATAAAAAAAAAGAGACTCTAACAGAGAACCCTTACCCCTGTTACTGGACAGTGGAGAAAGACAGAGGGACACAGAGCAGAGGGGTCAAAGAGGGAAACAATGGGTGGCCTAATCATAGAAAATTAAGGTTGGAAGGGACCTCAGGAAGTCATCTAGTCCAACCCCCTGCTCAAAGCAGGACCAGCCCAGCCAGGGCTTTGTCTAGCTGAGTCTCCAAGGATGGAGAGTCCATAACCTCCCTGGGTAACCTGTTCCAGTGCTTTACTACCCTCCTACTCAGAAAATTCTTCCTAAACTTCCTTTGATGCAACTTAAGACTGTTCCTCCTTGTTCTGTTATATGCCACCACTGAGAACAGTCCATCTCCATCCTCTTTCGAACCATCATTCAGGTACTGTAGTTGAAGGCTGATAATAAATCCCACCTCAATCTTCTCTAGACTAAATAAGCCCAGGTCCCTCAGCCTCTCCGCAGCAGTCATGTGTCCCAGCTCCCAAACCATTTTCATTGCCCTCCACTGGACTCTCTCCAATTTGTCCACACTCGATCTGTAGCGGGGGGCCCAAAACTGAACACAGTACTCCAGCTGTGGTCTCACCAGTACTGAATAGAGGAGAAGAATCACTTCCCTTGACATGCTGGCAGCACTCCTACCAGTGCAGCCCTTCTTGGCAATAAGGGCACACCGTTGGCTCATATTCAGCTTACTGTCCACTGTAACCCCCCAGGTCCTTTTCTGCAGAGCTGCTGCCCAGCCAGTCAGCCACCAGCCTGTACCAGTGCATGGGATTGTTCTGTCCTAAGTGCAGGACTTTGTTGAACCTCATGAGAGGTCTTTTCGTCCAATCCTCCAATTTGTTTAGGTCTCTGAATCCTAGCCCTAATCTTCAGTGTATCTACTCCTCCGCATCAGCTTGGTGTCATCTGCTTGCCGAGGGTGCACTCTATGCCATCTTCCAATTCGTTGATCAAGATATTGAACAAAACCAGCCCCAGGACCGACTCCTGGGGCACTCCACTTCATACTGGCTGCCAACTAGACATTGAGCCATTGATTACTTACTACCCTCTGAGCCCAGTGCTCCAGCCACTTACTATCCACCTTGCAGATAATTCATCCAGCCTGTACTTCCTTAGCTTGCCTGCAAAAAGATTGTGGGAGACAGTATCAAAGACCTTGCTAAAAATCAAGGTATACCACATCTACTGGTCCCCCTGCATCCACAGAGCCAGTCATCTCAACACAGAAGGCAATCAGGTTGGGGACTGAAGTGGCAACTCCAATTGTGCTTTGGCCTTCATGACTTCATCCCTGCATACCTAAGCGATATTCTTACACTCCTCTCTAGTTATTTGCACAAGTTCACACTTCTTATAAGCTTCCTTTCTGTGATTTAATTTACTGAAAAGCTCCCTGCCAAGCCAAGCTGGTCTTCTGCCACACTTGCTAGTCTTCCTGCACACTAGGATGTTGTCCCCAACACTCTCCAAAAAACTTCCTGGATTGCCTATTACTGCTGTACTGCCCTCCCAGCAGATGTCAGGGTGATTGAGGTCCCCCATGAGAACCAGGGCCTGTGATCAGGAAACTTCCAGCTGTTTGAAGAGAGCCTCATCCACCACTTCCTCCTGGTCTGGTGGTCTATAGCAAACCCCCACCATGACATCACCCTTGTTGTTCTCCCCTCTGACCCTAACCCAGAGATTTTTGACAGGCCCGTCTCCAGATTCAAATTGCAGCTCTGAGTAATCATGGTTTTTACAAAAAGTGCAACTCCTCTTTCCCCCTGCCTGTCCTTCCTGAACAGTTTGGAGCACTGTCATGGATGGGTACAGTCATGCAAGCACCCACCAAGGCTCTGTTATTCGAATCGCATCCTAGTCCCATGACTGTGCAAGGACTTCCAATTCTTCCTGTTTGTTTCCCAGGCTCTGTGCATTCGTGTTCAGGCACCTAAGGTAGCTAGTCAATTGCCAGATTTCTCAGGAAGGATGAGAGCATCTCTGCTGCCCCCCACCCAAACCTTACCTCAGAGCTTTGGTTTCCAGCCCTGGGTGAACCTAGTTTAAAGCCCTCCTCACTATGGCCTGTGGCTGAAGATGCTCTTCCCTCTTTGTTGGGTGGATCCCATCTCTTCCCAGCAGTTCGTCTTCTTAGGAGATCATCCCATGGTCAAAGAGGCCAAAGGCCTGCTGGCAACACCACTTGCTCAGCCAGGTGTTGATCTGCAGAATGCACCCACTCTTCCCTGGGCCCTTTCCCTTGACTGGAAGGATCAAAGAGACCACCACCCGAACCCCCGTTCCATTCACCCCTGCACTCGAGAGCTCTGTAGTCACTTTTGATCTGCTCGGTGTCTCTCCTGGAGTATCACTGGTGCCCACATGGATAAGCAGCATGGGGTAGTTGTCAGAGGGCCGGATGAGTCTCAGTAATCCCTCTGTGACATCTTGGATCCAGGCTCTGGGCAAGCAACAGATTTCAAGACAACAGAGGTCAGGTTGCAGATGGATCCTCCATCCCCCGCAGAACTGTCTCCAGCCACCACCACCCATTGCTTCTTCTTGGTGGTAGTCGTCTCAATCCTTCCCACCTTGGGGAAGCCTCGCCTGTCTTCCTCCACCAATGCTCCTCACCCTGTTGCTACAGCTCCATATTTGTTCCCTAGATAACTGCTGCAGGTGGAAATGAAGATTTCTGCTTGCCAGAGATCACAAGCTTCCACCTTCCTGGGAGTCCACGTCCTCTCCCTTCTCTAGCGCTGCCTCTGGCAGTTCTTCTTCCAATCCCAGAGGTCTCCGCCAGCATCGAATCAATGAACTCCTCATGGCGGAGGATGCTTTAGAGCCTCACCACCTCCTCCTGTAGCTCTCTTGCCTGTTGCCCGAGACACACCACCAGGAGGCACTGCTCACACTACAGGCACATCCCCACCTGGCCATCACCAGAAGGAACCTGCGAGCCGCCGTGCCCATGGCACCAAACCTAGACTTGGATAGAAGCCTCACAGGTGCAAGCAGTGACAGTGGCTCTGGCACTGTGACATCCTCCAGCCATTTCCCTGTGTCTTTTAATCTGCCTCTTCTCTCTTACTGCCCTTCTTCCAAGCACAACTTACCTAGCGAACTTGACTGAAAGCTGGCCTGTATACTGTTCCTTAGCCTCAAAGGCTTTCTTTTTCCTTTTCTTCCTCACACCTACAGAAAGGCTCTCTCCTCAAGTGCGGGTGGGGGGGCAAAGTACCTGCAAACCACTTGCTGCCCCTGGTCACTTGGGGAGTCTCCTTTTATACCATGCTGGACCTGGACTGGCTCCACCCCATCATTAGGGCTTCTGTCAGGCACAGGCAACAATCACTCAGCAACACTCCCAGCTTCTCAGAGCACACCCCCCAAACATTCAGCAAGCCAAAGGCACAGGCAGCTCTAGATCACTTACTTCCCTGGGCAGGATCTGGTGCTGGGTTCTCTCCCCTGCCCTCTCCCAACAAACTGCTTGCCCTGTTTATCACTCCCTAATTGTTTGGAAAGTCTCCTTTTATACCCTGCTGGGCCTGTACGGGCTCCACCCCCTTATTAGGGCTTCTGTCCCACAGGCAGCAACCATTCAGCAAGCACTCAGCTAGCAACATTCCCAGCTTCTCAGAGCACAGGCCCCAAACACACACAGTCCATCAAACACTTAGCAAGCCAAAGGCACAGACAGCTCTGGATCACTTACCTTCCCTGGACAAGATCTGGTGCTTGACTTCTCTTCCCCTTTCCCTTCCTCCTCTTGCTCCCAGCAACCTGCCTGCAAACTGTTTGCCACCCCTGTTTTCTTAGTCCCTGGTGGCTTGGGGAGTCTCTTTTTAAATAACTCATCAATTAAGCAATTACCTACTTGATCTGGCCGAATGACTCATCAATTAAGCAATTAGCTGCTTGTTCACAGGTGCAAGAAGTGAGCTGGAGGGAAATAACAGGCTACTTTAAAAAACCCTACCCAAAAGAGGGTGGGGGGCACGGGACCTGGTATTTGAAGCTCCAGTCTGGTAGCAGTAGGGTCCTCCTGCCTGGGCCAGGCCACTTAAGAGCCGGGGTGTGGGGGACCAAAGACAGCAGACATGGCTGCCTCTCCCCATGTTCCCAGTGGTCTGGGAGTGCTGCAGTTGTCCTCTTGTTCCCTGCCCACCTGGCTCTTTCCTGATGAATGAACAAATTATTTAAAGCAGGTATGATTTACGGATATTTGCTTTTTATATTTTGACATGATTTTAATAAAACTATAACAATATATTGTCATTACTAAATTGTCTGTCTGTCCTCCCCACCCCTAATTTCATGCAATCCTGAAAATCAATCAAACATCAATTTTAGTCATCGAAATTATTAAAAAATTGAAAATCAAATTCTGCCAAGCCTACACACGACACACAGTGGCTGCAATATGTAAACAAAATGTTGTTATACCTTCCTTAAGCGTCATTCTCCCCAACTTAAGTGAAAAATAAGTGATATAAAACGTGTATTTTGGGCCGTCTAACAAATTCCTTTAAAGAAGGGACGTTAAAAACACTAGGCACTGATATTTGATTTTACTAATGGCAGGAAAAAAACACAAAGGAAACAGCTGTTAGACACCGCAACTGTCTTCAAACAATAAAGCAATAATTTAGATGGTTTTATAAAATGTTTACATTCAATATTTACAATTATCTTCTATTAAAAATTTCCATAAGTTAGAATTAATATGCAATCTTAATACAGTTCAGAAAAAAATAACTATAACAATATTTAAAATATCACATACTTTGTATAAACTGCAGAATTCAGCCTAAAGATGGGATACTGTGTTATGCTTTTCATGTAAGTGACATTCAAACAAACAGTTCATTCAGAAGACAGTCCTGTGCTAAATTACTGTTTCTGGGATATTTATGCTCCTGAATACCTGTAGTGAAATACTGTTAATGTATGCCAAACAGTTTAAAAAAAAAAAAACTTATTTAAAGAGACAGACACATTCTTATTCAGTTGTTTAAAAGACCATATTGCATTAAAATAAAATAAGAGTTTCAGTATTGTATCTAAAGAGATACTAAATTTAACCAATACTTATACATTTAGAGACAAATTAGAAATATAAAAATGGCAAATGTAGGAAAAAAAGGACCTGTTCTGATGGACGTGGTACAAACCAATAAAAAGTGACAAGCTTGCTTTAAAACAGATATATATGTAAGTTCTGCACAGCACAGACTATAAAGACTTAATATTTATAATGCAGGTACTATATATGATCCAACCTTAGTTTCATATTCATTAAAAATGTTAGCTTGCAGCGAAAAAGAAATTCTTCAAGAAATGGGGGATAGCTCTCCAGAGGGGAGAGGAAAAGTGCATTATATTTTAAAAAGTGCTTCTTGCATGTTTTTACTGTCTTTTCACAAAAGCCTACGATGAAAAGTGCTTTACTACAAACCTGAAACATGGTAAATTGGCGATTTTTAGTTCCATACCACTGTAGCAGTAAATTCTTCCATTTACCTTCTTTTGCCATCAACCCATACACCCTTTCAAAGGGTAGAATTTTTCTGAATGATAAAATACTAAACTGCTTCACAGCCAATTTGGGGAAAAAAGTAATTTCTTTTTTCCTGCTTATTGCTACCAGCTGGTGCAGCAATGGACAAAGTGTCTAGTAAACGGACTAATGTCACTTGTTAGTAAACTCCTCTGTCACAAAAAGCAGTATATAAAGCATTATCAAGCTCATTAGTAGTTGGAAAAAAGTAACATGCTCTCTAAAGCTTTGTGATTTCATCAAGCATCAGATATGCCTTTATCTTTGAATATTATTCAAATATGGCATCTCAGACCTAAGACAGTTTTACAATATATTCCCAAAGCAAGGACGGTTTCAAATGCATGAAATGAAATATTAATTTCACTCCTTGGTGTGACTACTTAGAGCCTAAGGATATTGGCATGAATTGCAAAAATACAGGTTTAACTCTGAAGATAAAAAAAAGCCAGCGGTCCATGCAGACAAGTTTGGGGTTCTTTTGAGTGCTTTAATCCTTCTACTCCACTGCATCAGCACTTGGCTCACTTGTTGTATGCATTTAGGGTCAGCAAATATCATCCACAAGTTTTGCCCCATTAATCCCACGATATGTTACTCTACTAGGTCGAACTAAGACTCCATGGTTTGGCTTGCAAGTGAAATACCGCTTCTCACCCACAGTTCCATCATTCTTCCCCTTGGCACTTCTGAGTTCAAGTCCAAGCCATATCCCTGGTGCAAAGTCAGTAGGACCAATGTACCTAATAGTGCCCATCTCATTAGAGCTGGTTAGAAGGACCTGAGAACCCTCGTGTAGCTTCACCGGTCCCTCAGTGTTAGCTGTAGTGGTGTTACTCCAGCTGCGCCGAAGCACAGAGCTCTTAGATCTAGTTAAGGAGAGAAAAACAGGTTTCTGACAAAGTGCACACAGGGAGTTCTCCCGTTTGATGCATCTTCCTGACTGACAAGATTAAAAGATAAACTCAAATGCCTTTTAAAGACCAGATTGCTTTCAGATCCCACCTCAGCAGTAGTAAGATATGCGAGAAGTTAATTTACAGATAAAGTACACATTTGAAAATCAGTTCTGCTTTAACTTGATGTTAATACCTACATTTGCTTTCAAATAACTGATATCACTAATACAGCATTATAAACTTGTACAGCTGGCAAACACCTTGAACATGACAATTCAGTGTCCCTATAAACTGAGCTAACACGAAGTTGTTTGTTTTCAGGCCTATACCTGGCAGATAGATAGCTTTCATTCAGAATCTGGGCAGCAAGATAAAAATCCAAAACTAGTATCTATATACAAAACGTTAATGAAATCAATCATTTTGTTCTAACCAGTTACATATTTTAAAGAAATGAGATGCCTTCAAACCATACTCTATTAATCTACAATAAAAAATAAAGAACTAGAAGACTGCCTCAGGTAAGGGGAGTGGATATAGAAGAATTAGCATACGTTCAGAAAAATAACTCCCCTTTCCCCCAATTTGATACACAGCTTAAATCAGCATTTCTCAACCCATGGGTTGCGATCCAAAAGTAGGTCACAAGAATATATGAAAGGGTTGTGAACAGACTTTAAAAATGAAAAAAAGGGAAAACAGTGGCTTTTCCCTTGTAGGCTAGCAGAGTTCCAGCCTGCAAGGGGCTGCTTGCTCCCCGCCCCACACATGGGGGGGGCCTGGAGGTGGGGGGCAGCGGGTCGGGACTGGCCACTGATGTTTACAAATGGGTCCTGGTACAAAAACAGTTGAGAACCACTGACTTAAGTTATAGTTTGTCAAAAGAGCTGGGATATTTCAGAACTGAAACTTGCTCCCCTTCTGTTTTGGTGTCATGAGTTCTGAGTAAGAGCTCATGAGTGATTCAGCTCTTCTAGAGATAGTTCTCTAATCAGTCATTCACTATCAGAAATCAGTGGGGACTGTTTGTTAAGCTAGGCCAACAGAATGAGGAGAGCTACACGTAACTTCAGAGGAATCTTTACCCGTTACATGTATACATCAACAGAATAAAATTCTGACCTTAATTCTCCCAGTCATCCTGAACTTCAGGTGCCCAGTTTTTGCAGCTAATAAATATTTAAAACACATACTCACCTGACAAAGGTATGCCTCCTGTTCATTTCCTTTTGAGAAGATGCAGAAGTTGTACTCAAACTTCGTTTAAAACCTACACGGGACAATAAATAAATAAGGTAATTAAGCTGATTAGAATATTTTTGAAAAGTGTATACGATTTGCATTTACTAGGCTTTTACCATCTCATTTACTAGACTCCTTCCCCTCGCTCCTACAAACTACTGCTCATCAGAAGGAGAATATATTTTTCAAGAAAAAGTGTATTAGAACTAGATTTTTAAGAAGCAGAGGGAAAAGGCGATTAAGTCAATAAAAAAAAATGAAGTTTTAAACACCTCTTCTCCAAAATTTCTGTTCAGAAAAAATTATTTATCAAAAAAAGTCTGAATAGGTCTCAGAAAATATGAGTTTGATATGGAACTGCTCCTACTCTGATTTCCACACCAATCTTGCCATTGCTTCTTCAACTCCTGACCTGTTGTCCTTGCCTGTAAGCTGCTTTGGCAAGACCCTTATTTTTAGTTTGTAGTAAGACTATTATATTAGCACCAGAGATCTGGGCCTCGCTATACTAAGCACTGAACAAATAGGTAGCAAGGCACAGACCCTGCCCCAAAAAGCTTACAATGTAAATAGACAAGACAAAGAAGGGATAGAAGAGAAAGAGACAGGTGAAGTGACTCAGCCAATGTCACACAGGTGAGTGCATGGCCCTAGTGTGTCTGTCTCCCAAGTCCCAGAACAGTATATCCATTGGACTACACTGCTTTCTATACTTTATCTCTGGTGTATAAAAAGAGTTCATAAAGGTGTTCAAAACAGGTTCTTCTGTAGAGATTTCATAAATCCTGTCCTTACAAAATAGCAGATAAAGGGAGAAATATGCATTTAGACCAGTAAGATCCTTCTAAAACCAGACATTTAGTTAATAGAAGCAAGGAGCATAAGAAACATTAGAGGAAGAAATTCAATTTTTCAAATTTTCAGTTTTAGTTGGTTGTTAATTTCTAGGTTTAATATTATTCTTAAACACTGGAGTCTGCAAGTAGGAGGAGAGGAACAGTGGAAAAAACCCTAGTTGTACCTGGTTCACTCTCCCTTTCAGCATCCGCTCTCTAACACTGTGACAGAACACTGGGCAAGATGGACCTATAGTCTGACCCAGTAAGTGGCAGTTCTTATAGGAATCCAGTGTTAAAAACCTTCTGGCCTGCTGTGGTCTTTCTGAGTTCTTTGCAACAAAGAATCATTCTATTATTTTTTTGTAGTGAACAAAAACCAGTGCAAACAACTAAGAACTGACACTTTCTCAGGGGTGCCTGAATATAGAAGAGTGCCTCAAATCTGCAGAGGCATGCCTAAAAAGGTTGAGAACCACTAAGCTATATAAAACATAGTTTCTTACCTGGGAAAGACTGATTCATTTTACCTGAGGAAGTTTCTGTGAGGGAGTCTAGGGAACCTGTTAATCTGAAATGAGACGGTGTGTTAAATCTCTTCCAAACTGAACTATAACTTTAATAAATATATTGCTGAATTATTTTGGAAAGACATCAGTGTCAAGGTTTACTGAAAAAGTGTCAAGGTTTACTGTTGATTAGTGCAAATCTGGGTTTCTTCCCATCCTGCAAGTTAAATTTTGATTCCAAATAGACAGATTTTAATTGCGCACAGGTCTGTTAACGCAGAGTAAGATTCCCACAGCAGTCATTTCTCTCAGCTTGCATAAACTAATTTCATCAATTACTAATCTAAAATGCTACCTGTATATACCCAATAATATGCAAGTTATAGTAAGCTCAATGATCAGAGAAACACTACTAAGGTTTAAGTCTTAATGGAAGTGCAAGATGAAAGTCAATCACACGGTAAGAGAAAGTGCTGCATGTATATTTAAGGCTACAAATACAGTGCTGGTTCCTCTGTGTTGCAGCCTTATAGACGGAAGGAAGTGAGAAAATATTTATCTTTCATTTCGTGATGCATAGTACTGTGGAATTTCACTGTGCTAAAAGGGTGAGATGAGGGAGAAGTGGAGAAGAGAACTGTAACTGGATACATACAAAGTGATCTTCCACTGACCAAAACTAGGCAAGTGAAGAGACAGAGCTGTTTCTGATATTCCTCCATAAGCCCAATATTAGTGGCTCTAAATCAACAACATGGCTCCTAGCTCTGGCTCCTATATGTAGTTTGGCTAGGAGAATTCTACAGATTACCATGAAGTTCCCTACCCTGGGGGTCTTCAAGAGGAGGTTAGATAGGCATCTGGCTGGGGTCATCTAGACCCAGCCCTCTTTCCTGCCTATACAGGGGGTCCCTCTTCCCTGCCTATACAGGGGGTTGGACTCGATGATCTATTGAGGTCCCTTCCAACCCTAACATCTATGAATCTATGAAAGTTACATGGTGTCCAATACAGAGTCCTTTCACTAGAACTTTACATCCAATATCAAGTTTGTCCCTACTAATGAGTAGTCACAAACACCTACTATATTAGCTGTGCTCCTAAAGGTAACTACTGGACTGAAACGAACATTTGAAAAGTGTGCAAGTTTGCTGTAAGAGCCACATGGGTATGCTTCCCATTTATACTGCATTAGTACTGAAAGGTTTCTGTCAATAAGTTGGTCTATGACCACCTAGCCTTCACCAGCAGGAAGAGTACGTGCTTATTAGGCCTGTGCAAAGCAGCTAGTATTTGCTTCGGATTCGGATGGTTTGGGGGACAGTGATTCGATTTGGTGATTCAAATCACTGTCCCAAATCAATTCAGCCAAATCTGATTCAGAGATTCAGTCACCGCCAAACCGGCTGAATCAGAGGCCCCATCTCCCACCCGCTCTCCCAGCCCCATTTGGGGGGGGGGAAAGCACCACACTCACAGGCTACTGCCAGACTGGGGGTGGGGGGGGACAAACCCCACTGCCCCACATTGCGTGAGGAGCTCTACCGTGAGCCCCCAGAAGCCCTGACGGCCACTGCGCAGCCAGTGAGTGCGGGGCGTTTTTTGTTGGTTTTTTTTAAGGAGCCAGGATGCTGGGGACAGGTGGGGCAGCCATTGATGGGGCTGGGAGAGTGGGCAGGGGATGCGGGGGCCCCCTCCTCCAACCAGGGGCTGGGAGAGTGGGCAGGGGATGCGGGGGGCCCCTCCTCCAACCCCCCCTCCCACCCTCTACTTACCGGGACGGAGACCAGGTCCAACTCCCTGTGGCAGTGACCAGGGACTGCGCAAATCTTTTTCAAATCGATTCGGACCTTTTTATTGGTCTCCTGATTCAATTCAGATTCGGAGATTCGACTGCCAAATTGAGCTGAATCTCTTCCTAATCAAATCGGCACCCAAAGCTTCGCACAGTCCTAATGCTTATATAGAACTCTTCCCCAGTGGAGAGAGAGAAAGAAGGTAAGAAAATGAGGAGAGGATAATGTTTGTTTGCATGTCAAAATGACATCATTACTTGCCTCTGCACACGAGATGGTGGTGCAAATATGCCGTATCTAGGGAGGCAGCTAAAGTACTGCACCCCTCCAACTGAACCATCATTCTTGCCATGAGGTTTGTCCAGTTCAATACCACACCAAAACCCTAAAAAAGATAAAATATGAATATTTTTAAAGAATAATTTTAAAATGTCAACTGTGAAGACAGCAACATTTTTGTACATAATAGTTAAAACATGGGATTTATCGTTGTATATTCACCTAATTTATAAATAAGAGGATTTTCACCAAACCAAGAAATAAGATTTTCCTTTTTCTGGATGCGATCTCTTTGATTTGAGTCAATAATCACAAATACAGAGGAAGCAATTCCTAAAAAATTTCAAGATATGAATGTTTTGTTTACAGATCAAAATAATCCCAAAAACGCTGTTCATCTTTTTAAACATCTAAACCTATTTTTAAAAGGAGTTAATTTTAAATAAAATGCAAAAGACCCAAAAGTTGCAAAGATTGTTTTTAGGCAAATGCAATGCTGCTACAAATTTAAGTTTTCTGATGACAAAACAGTCAGGAATGAGTTACTGGCAGTTCAAGTTTCTTCAGCTCTTCGACCACCTACCTTCAACCTGATCTCAAATGACTTCCACTAAAATTAAAGTGTGAGCTAATACTCATTCAAGTCTCTCTCCCTGTCTAAAATACATAGTGCTTCATACTAATGTCAAGCCTGATTTTTGTCATGTGGACACAAATATATGAAGAACTGGGACTGGCCAACAACCCATTTCATACGGATCACTGAACAGCCATCAAATGTTAATAAGTTTGAACACTAGCAACCTGTGATAAATGTGAGCTAATTATGTGAAGGTGATAAGTTCCATATCCCATTATCAGTCCTTATGCTATCCATCCCCAAAGACTCAAAATTAAATTCAGGTCACTTGGAGCTTAGGCTATGGATTTAAGGGCAATACTAATCAGCTGAAGAAACAAGGACCATGACTTTTAAATTAAAACACCTAAATATATATTAAAAAGTTCCTTTTTTCCTGTTCTCACAACAATGTGGCCAAAATCAACAGGCCTATTATTATGCAAGGAATGGCAGGCCACCAAAAGCAATAGGAAAAGGGATTTTTGCCAGCTTGTCAGGAAGATATGTTCCTGTCATTTTTGCATATTATGTTGGGTTTTTTTTAAATGGCTACCTTCCTGACATGAAAATTCAGAACAGTGGTTCCCCCTGCTATTCCCCAAACACACAGTGCTAAATTACTGCAAGCATAAAGATTAGTGATTATTCCACGGTAGAATTTCACCCTCTTTTTTTTTTTTTTTTGCAGTAAAAGGCAGTTTCATTCTCAATGTTAAAAGAGACACAATTTCTCTTCTAAAAATGAATATATTGAAGAGCTCTTTGATAAAGATCATTTAGCTAACACTAAAAGGACTTTGTTAGCATTTGCTACAGTACAGAAAGAAACTCCTTTCATTTGCTCCCTTAAAAGGACAGAAATTAGCACAAAATATAAAAAGATTCAAGATAAAAATACAAGATGGGGGGAAGAAACCAGTTTAGTATTTAACAGAAAAAGTTATCGTGTGAGCTAATACTCATTTGTGTGTCTCAGCATATGTAATCACCAAATACAAGCTGCACATGCGAACATACCCATTTGAGGACAAGAAAACATTTCAGCTGTTTCCATTAGACTGTAATATAGATTACACAGAATTTACAAATTAGATTATATTAACATCCTAATCTAATATTCCTTAAAATGTACTTGTTTCAATGAGGAATACAATTTCTGCCTTTTGATGCTGCATTTTGACATTTTACCTTCAACCTTTTTTTAAATATCGATGCCACCAAGTGTCAAGACAGAGTACTGTTACTTGAATTATCAATCAAGTAGGTTTCCATTTAAACCAGTCTTGGTGAAAAAATACCAGACAACTTAGCTATGGGCAGTCTCAACTTTGTGATTATGTTCTAGGCAGAGGTCTGGAATATGAAGGAACTCAAAAATTACAAGAGTGACAAGCAATTTAGTTGGAAAGGACGCATGGTCAAGTTACAGTTTCTATCATTTCAGAACAATCCACTTCCATTTCAAGATGACTAGCTATTTCTCACAATTGGGGTAATTTCCACCAAGTCAATTCTCTAGGTATCTGCACTTTCTTATTGGGAGCAATAATACAAAAGTGGTCCCAAGAGATAACTGAACTTAGACTAACAATCTTTTTCATAGTTTACCAGCCACCAAGGCATTTCTAAAAAGAGAAGAGCATAAATATATTGTGGTACAGCTTCCATGTTGCAAGATATCAGCATGGACAAAGAGCTGCATATAAAAGCCCAAAGAAGAAAAGGAGTGTGTGATTGCACACCCTCTTCCCCCACCTCCCCACAACTGAACTCACAATATTAAAAACTTTATGAGAATTTCAATAACCAAATATTTCAGTATTAAAATATTTCTTCCAATTCATCTACCTTAATGGTTAAGTGGAAATCACACATTATATATTAAATACCCACCTTCTCCATGCAGCTGCAATTTCAAGAAATATTCTAGCATAACAGGAGAGAGAGAGATTTGTAATGCTTTTTTTAACTTAAAAGTCCAAACACCCACACTGGTCATATTAATCTAATTCTACAATATATTTGATAAACTTCTAAGATACCTGGCGCAAACTTTGTTGACCCATAGAATCTAACAGTGCCAGTTCTCTGTCCAACTACCAGCACCCTGTCTCCAAGCTGAATTTCTCCTTCATCAAAAGGGTTTTTTCTTGTAGCTGGAGAAGCATTATTCAATCCTATTTAAAAAACAAGGAAACAAGCTGAAATTAGCACACCAGCAACTGTGAAAACAAAGAAGGGTTTAGCAACATGTCAGCCAACACAAAGGAATAGTCTCTGACCAACCTGTACTTTATACCAAACCAAAACCCATACAAAATACTCCTTTGCTTCAGTGGGAGTTGTTTGACTAAGGAACACTGGACTTAAAGCTCTTAGTTCATATTTGGAAGTTGAAGGCACAGTCTGAAGTACAGTTCAGCTCTGAAACTTAGACCTTAAAAATCATAACTCCTTGCTCAGTTATGTTAATAACTGTAACACACAAAACCTTAACTTTAGGGATAATTACTTGACAAGTGCCTCCCTCCTTTAAACTATGGTCCCAAGTTGTGACTTAAAGAACAAGCAAATATGTTCCCTGTGAACATCTGACCTATCAGATAACTGACCTGCCCCCACATCCCCAGCCTGTGAAGATATCCCTTATAACTAAACATAGCACACACAGTACCAGTACTGGTTTTAGATGAGATGGAAGTTACTTTAGTCGCTGCCTTCTTATTACTGTTGGTTGAACTCCTTTTTGGGAGATGATTATGTTTAGTCTCTAAAGAAGTAGTAGAAGAAGAGCTACTGGAGCCAGAAAAAGCTGAAAGTAGCAGTAAATGGAAATAGTTATCCAGAAATCATAATCAGGGAAGGACTAACTAACAAGAAAGAAAAAACAAGTATGAAACAGAAAAACCTCATTAATTCACAAAATCAGTAAGGGAGCAAAACAAGAAACAAAACAGACATATGCAGCATGAGCTTTTACTTATTTGTTTTGGCAATGGTAAGCTTGTGTTAGCTATTTATAATGCTTCATGACATACCAGTAAATAGTTTAGAGTATATTTGTTAAAATAATGAAGGCTTATAATACAAGACCTCATCACCTCACTCTCGGCA
>NW_005841862.1:729968-751984 GCF_000455745.1 Alligator sinensis | reverse complement strand
GGAAAGTGACATTTTTGTGGGTGAATTATGAAGTGTGTGGATTAGTGCCTACTGTATGCTGTTAGATACTGTATTAATATTAAAATCCTTACTATAAAACAAGAATGGGAGATAAATCATTTTTAGTTCCATTTGCAAACCTTGATGTTGAAGCTGTCCAATCAGATTTATTTCTAGCATCTTTCTTTTCTTTATAGTTCTCTAGTTTTCAGCTATTTCTTTTCTATTCTGCCCAAACACCAAGTGTGTAACAAGATACTTAGCATCTGTGGCTCAGTTTCCCTACCTAGGAAGTTGGAGATAATTCTCTTAACTGGCTTACAGAAATGTTGCAAGACTAAACACATTGGTGTCTACAAAGCACTGAAGTCCCCACAGGGATGCTCCCAAGAAGAAAACACGATCAATGTTAACAACCAAATCTTCAATTTAGTAACAGAAGTCAAGAACTATGACCTGCAGCTACCACAAACTAGAACACAGGCTTATGGACTGACATACTTACAGCAGTGAATCTCAACCATGGTGCCTTGAGATTCTTTCAAGGGTCCCACAGTGTGCCACTTAGTAGTTAGGTATGCAAACATAGATAGACCCACAGGCTGTGTCCAGATAAGCACGGATGTGCGATGTGTGGCACCACAGACCCATCTGTGGTGCTACACACTGCACATGCAGGAGTTCCTTGCACTGCCGCCTTGCAGTGCCGGGGGTGGGGTTTGACACCGGGAGATCCTGGGGTCAAAAATATCCATGTCAAAAAAAAAAAGTGGGGCAGTGCACACTGCCCAAAACTGGAGCCTGGCTGGTTGGAGCCATATCTGGCTGCCAGCCATGCTCCCAGCTGCAGGAGCACCCAGGACCCCAGGTAAGGCTGCTGGGGACAGCACAATTGCTGGCCCCAGCCTCCCCACCAGGAGTAATTTGTTGCATGCCAGAGGGCAGGTGGCATGGGTGTTCACCGGGGACAAGCAGCAGCAGCACAAGGTGTCCCGCTGCTACTTGTCCCTGGGAAACAAATGTCCGTGCTCACCTGGACACAGCCAGATATTTCAAATAGGAATCCAGTGTTAAAAACAGTCTGATCTGTTGTGGTCTTTAGAAAAATACTAGAGCCATTCTTGTATTGTAAAGTCAATAATACATTAAAATAAGAGCTGGCATTTTCTGAGGAGTGCCTTGAGTCTAAAAAAATTGAGAGCCACTAAGAAAGAAAGTACAAGAGCTCAAATGTTCCAAAATTAATTGGTTTCTGCTGTCTCTCAATGAGCAAAAGTAACCCCTGAAAGAAACAGAAAAATGAAGACCAAATACAGGACTTACACTCCAAGACCAAATTTCCTATCAAAGCACCCACAACCAGCCGCAGGCAAATAGGGCAAAAAGGGTCCTTCACAAGCTCCAAGATGGCATTTTCGGAGACAGAGCTAAGGCTTAGATCAGTGGCGCTCAACCTTCTGGGCCCACAGACTATATGGATGGCATGGGGCTGGTTCATAGACTGGATTCCATGGGCAAGATTGATCTGTGGGCTGGATCCAGGGTGGGGTCAGTTCACAGGTGCAATCCAGGGTGCCAATTCTGCCCTGAGCACTGGATCTGGCCACTGAGTGACCCTACATGCCAGCCCAGTCAAGGCCAACCCAGACTCCTAGATCCAGATGTGAAACTACCTTGTACACTAGCACAATCTGGCACATGGGGCTGTGCCATCTAGCCTGCGGGCTTGGAAATTGTGGGGGGGGGAGTGGGTGTGGTGGAAGAAAACAGTGGCAGTGTTAATTGTCACAGCATTGCGAGCAATTAACACTACTTAACACTGCCCTGCTGTCAAATTTCTAGACCCATGGAGAACCCCATAGACTGGATTTGGCTTGTGGGACAGAGGTTGAGCATCTCTGGCTCAGAGGGATGGTCTTCACTGTTATTCACATATGTGCTATACCAGGGATGGCCAACAAGTAGCACACACAGACTCTGTGCATGGCAAAGAACAAACTGAGGAGAGGACAAGGATCACGGTGGCATATAGGGCAGAAAGCAGAGTAGTAGAGCAGGCAGGGCACATAGAGCAGGAAGCAGAAAACAGAGCAGATCAGGCAGGGACCCCAGGGCAGGGAGCAGAAAGCACAGCAAAAAACTGGGCAGGGGAAGGGGATTGAAGTAGCACTCAGGATGGGTACAGGGCTAACTTGTGGCATGCCTGCCAAGAAGGTTGGCCCACAGTGTGCTATACCATGGTGCTCTGGCAATAATCCCAATACCCATATTATTCTTGCTCTAGGTGAAACAGGGTAAAGGGTTGGTGGACACCAGAATGCAAGGATATCCATGTGCACTATTTTTATGGAGCATCTGTGCACCTCTTAAATGCCCTTGCCAGAATTTTTCTTAAATAAAATATAATTACCTCCTTTCCCAGACATTGCTTTTATTCCTTCAGTAGCCAAAAAGTTAGATTCAGAACCATTATCTTTTTTTAATGCAGCTAAACCTAAGATGCAAAACAAAAATCGAAGTAAAATCAATGCAAGTGTCCTGGAAATAATTTTACAAAGAAAACCATAAAATACATAAAAAGTCAAGACAAATACATAAAGAGTACTGACAAATCAAATTATCTACAGTCCATTATTTCAAACCACCTTGTTATAAAAACACACATTGATTATGGTAATCTTTACACATAGGACTAATATCAAAGGGCACTGAAGAGCCACTCTAATTAAAGCGCCCAGAGCATCATATATATTGGTGTCCCCACACTGAAAAATGGCAGCAGGGGCACTTTAACCAAAGCTCATTCTACGAGCTTCAGTTAAAACACCTCTGTCGCCATTTTTCAGCATGGGGACGCTGATACGTGACACTGGAGTCTGCTGGAACACAGTAATTACCACACTCCAGCAGACTCAATTAATCGAGTCTGCTCCAATGCGCTGTAATTACAGCGTGTTGGAGCAGCCTCCCTGAACGTGTATAGGCACTCTAATATTTTGAACAGAAAACTGGTAAAATAAGAATTTCAAGGTCCTATTCCTGACTGTTATTACCTTCCTATATGACTGTTGACAAGCCACAACCTCTGTCTGCTCCTGCACTCCCTCTTTCCAACTGCCTATATAGAGACTCATGATTATAGTTTTAGGATGATTGATACATTCATTTCACCATAAATAGTAACAGTGCTCTACATTCAGCCAATTTATGGTGCCATAAAGTGGCAAACCAGCCACGAAGATATTCCACAAAATATGTGGAACTTTGTGGCTCATTTGTATAGCACCATAAATTGAACATGAAGCATCCTCATGCTAAGGCTGAACACTTGTAACAGGGTGTAAATTTCCTCGGATCCCAATCGTACCATTGTTTTAACACCTTCCAGGGGCCTAAGTCACGACACTGAGGATTCTCATTTACTATTTGTAAAGGGCTTAGAATTTTGAGATAAAGATATTGTGGCCTTGTATTACTTGTAAGTGGCTTTTAGTAATAAACTAATTTAACAATAATGTTAAGGCATTGACACTTTAAAATGCACCAAAGCAATCAAGATACATCACACAAACAAAATGTTTATATATAAATGCTATATAGTCATTCAAAATGCTATATAGTCATTCACTTGCTTAATATAAATGTAAAACTACAAGTGAACAAAAACAAAACACAAAAATCCTCTAAAATCTCAACGTCCTCCAATTTGATTAAAAAAAGCACTCAACTAGATTTTTTTCTATTTGTACTGTTAACATAGTAACCACGAATTGTTAACGCCATTGTTTCTACCTATACACATTTTATAAATATGTCTAAACACTATGAAAAATAGTAAAGACTATGAAAAATAATAATACATTATTATTTGTAAAGAGCAACGTCTCATTCTTGAAAATGAATACTTTACTAATTTAATTTATGAACTACTTTTCCTACTTAAGTCTAGGATTCATTGGCGAGCCATTTCCTACCTATAAAAGATTTTGTTCAATTATCAGGCAAAAACAAACCTTTCCAGCTAATTCTGCCCTCATGAAAAGCACCTACAACGTTTACTTATTTTTAATTAACTATATTTATTGACTTAGTCTGACTGTTAAATTATTTGTTACTAGTTTGTGAATTTATTCTATTCTATTGTATTCTCTTCTATGGTGTTTTATATTTCAGGCATAAGAATATCAGATCAATAAGAGCAGTGATGACTGCTGGAAGATTTTTCCTCAGAATGGGCAATAAAATTACTGTTATTGATTAAACCTTATGAACAATTTGAAGAGCTAATGATTCTCAAGTACAAATATCAAAAGTAGAATTTTTTTAAAACCTATACTGAAAAATAGAGGTAATGCTTTACAGAGGTCTATCAAAGATAATTGAAAATGTTCTAATTATTTTTCATGGTCTGTAACACAAGCAATATGCTACTAGTTAAGAAATGTAATTCAGTAATGCAAATAAATGTTACAGAAGAAAATCTTTATATTTGTAGCTTTTTTTCCTCCCATTCTAGCCTTTGAATCAGCCAAGCACATAAAGTCTAATGTGTCTTTTAGCTCAAACAATGTCTTACAATGGCAGCTCACTACATACTGCTTGATCATATGGGCCCTGCTAGGTACATGATGCATAACCTACTCTGATTTTTTCCTAAAGCAAATGTCAAGTGTTTGGATTCACAAAGACAGCTAGGCACAGCTGTGTCATAAGAGAGAGTTTGATGAACCTATCACATATGCACTGACTCTGACAAAAACAATCCTTTACCCTTTCTTTCAAAATCTTTTCAAATAAAGCCCAGCTCAGCCTTAACAAATTATCTTGTTTCTCAATATTCTGAGAGGACTGAACAGACAAAATTTAAGACTGTTTCATAGAAAGATATCAACAGAGCTACTCACTGGGCAATCTTCGTATTTAATTAATTAAAAATAAGCATCCTATGAAAAGAATCAACTTTCAAAAAAGCATGGATATTATGAGAATTGTCTGTACATGGACAGTTAGGCTGCTAAGTTTTAAAATGATCAGAAACTTGGAGAATTCGACATGTTTCCCAACCAGGCAATTTGAGCCGTGTAAATTATACTAAGGAAGGATTGGATCCACTTAGGCTTTATCATACCTGAAAACAGGCAACTCAATCAGAAGAGAGATTCACACAGCCTAGGAGACCTGTGCAGTGAATGGGGAGAGTTATGCACCTTGGCTCCAAACAAGGAAACACTTAGAGCTAGCCAAGAGGACGCACAAAACACGGGAATACATATATGCCATGGCTTTTGCCTCATGGCCAATCAACAACAGGGCCACCAGGGCCCCTCAGCCAGTCAGCAGTGGAGGCAAACAATACAGAATATTTAAAACCGTAGTTTTACCTCCCAGCCTATCAGGAGGGAGTGGCGGGGTTGCTGGGGCCCCTCCACAGCAGGGGAGGGGGGTGCGTGGCGGAAAAAGCCAAGTTAAAGGTGCTGTTGTGCAGCGTACTTCCAGTGCAGTTTAGGGAGGTGGGGAAGAATGCCCTCAGGCTACGGAGGGCCAGAAACTCAAGTCTCCACTTCTTGGGTGCTCTAACCACTGACTACCACAAAAGGTGAGCAGGATCCTCCCCCAACATCCCCCCTCTGCCTTAGTTTTCAAGTGGCAGTGGCCATGGTGCTGCCTTTGTGTGTTTTTATTCAGTGCTGTTAGCATAAGTTAGGCAAGCTCCAAGGACACCTATTACATGGGCCCCTCTAGAACTTAGGAAGAGGTTAGACACTTCCTCAACTCTGATCCTGATAGCAACAGAAGCTAGGTATCCAGCTGCTCCTTACCGAGTGCATGTGTACTCTCTTAAAAGCTTAGGTTTAGGTGCTTACGAATCTTCTCAAGTCAAAATATAGGTTCTGAACAAGTTTAAATACCTACAGAATTTTGTGGCCACTGGAACAGGGTGGGGAGCTTTGTGATTTAGGTACCTATTTTCCATATATACCCTATGTAGACACATAATTTATCAATTGGGATCTGACCTTAAATACCCCATTTCTAACATAGACAGACAACCCTTCAAAAATGTGAAGCGCCATGTATGCCTAGAAAGTGTAGATTCAATTATGTTTGACTGTCAGAGAGCAACATGCATTCTGTGGTTACACATGTGCATGAAAGCAAGAGAGACAAGTAAAGGGCTGTTCTAGATGTCCAGGTAAAGGCATGATAGGATCTAATGAATGATCCACACAATTGTGTCTCCTGCCACGAGACACATACATGGCAGGAGGAATGCCTGTGGGATCCAGCATCAGATCCTAGTAGGCCTTATTGCTGTGTATTGGGATCCTGGGCTCCCCCTGCACTGGCTCCCACTATGTGGATGGCAGTTCCATCAGTTGAGGAGACTCTCATCCTCAGCAGCCTGTGGGACAATGCCGTGGCTGGGAGTCCCATCAAGTGTAGGACTCCCAGCCACAGAGGCATAGCTATGCTATACATGCAAATTAAAGCTAGATAGAAACCAGCTATAAAGTTAGTATACATTTTCCAGCTCTAACCTTATAGCTGAATGGACCTTTTTATGCTGCAACCGTTAATTTTCACATGTATACAATCTAAATTAATGGTACAACTAACCCACTAATTGCATAATACATGTAACATGTACTGGAGACCTGAGTTATGCAGTTCATTCTAAATCACTGCCAAAAAAGCTACCTTTCATCATTCCATCTTGTAGTCAATACATGCTATGCTGCATGTTACAGTAAAAATTATATTTTTGAGGATTTTAAGAAACTTGTTGGGAATGTATTTATATCCCTCTACCTATAAACCTGTGCTGTCTTATGCTCAGTCCACCTAGGCAGGCCTCAAGAAAGGAAATAATGAATGAACACATTGAATGACATGAGTTAACTCAGCATTTCCCATCTGGTATGCCACAGCACACTGGTGTGCCATCAGGCATGTCTAAGTGTGCCACGGCATTTTGGGCTGGAGCCATGCCCCCTGCCTGCTGCTGCTGCGGACACAGACAGAGGGGGAGCGTGGCTCAAGCCCAAAATGCTGTCCAGCTGGCTGCCACCCCTCCCCATCAGCATCCAGCTGGCTGCGTGCCACTGGCCCCCTCCTGGTGCTTTTTTATTTAGGTAAGGGTGCCATGGGACAAAAAAGGTTGGGAAACGCTGAGTTAACTAACCACAACTAGAATCTATTTGTGCATGTTAGACCCTGAATAATACTCCTTAGGCCTCAGAGTTTGGAATCTAAACAGAAAAGCAAGAATGAGGATAAAATTAGTCTCAGGTTCCAAATGGGAAACTTGAGAGACAAAGATTAAGTGATGTGCCTACCTTCAGGATTATTTACATAATACTGTAGGAAGTGTAAAACAATGTGCCATACCTGTCTCCTAATGTACTGATGACAAAAAAATAGTATCTTATGATAATGATGTTATGTGGCCTGATCCAAAGAGGCACAATGGCTACAGTTTTTAGGTAGTAGCAGATACTAAGTTCTCATCACCGCTAACTTCCATTTTATTCATTGCAAGAGGATGAACTGACTCCAAACAAGCATTTTAACATCAGGATATGCAGGATCTCTGTCTAACTTTTGGAAACAGTCAGATATGCTACTGGTAATACATACCAGTATTCACCTTAGAAGTTATGCGTGTTACATCAATTTTCTTGGATTTGACCAAAGGTGAAGATTGTGTGGAAGGACTTCTTACAGGATTCTTCTTGTGATCTGAAGCCTTACTTATTTTAGAAAGGGGTGCAAAGATGCCTGTGGACATTTTAAGGAACAAAATATAAATCGCTATTAACATGTAGTATGGAATGCAGAGTAGCAATAGTTGGAAAGTTTTTGCCGTATTACTTACTATGTGACCCTGAATGAACATAATTTGTGGTCTATCACCTAACTCAAGGAGGTGGCCAGCCAATTTTGCAGGCAGGCAGATCACATGGCCAGTTGCCATTTTTGAGGGTGCACTCCCCACACCTCTGATTGGCTAAGGGCCTCACTGGTCCCACACTCTGCTGCTGATTGGTTGAGATGGCTGTCCATCATGAGGCTCTGTCCCTGATTGAAGAGGGGTGGAGCTGCACAACAGGCAGCCCTCTCAGCCAATCAGTGGTGAGGGGTGGCGGGGGCAGCTCTTGCCTGCTCACCTTCATGCCAGCAGGCTCCTTTGTGCTGGGTTGCATGGCTGGGAGGACTACTGGCTCCCACTGAGGAGCCAGCCAGCATTTATATTTTTAGTAAATTTTTTGGAGGAGGGGGGTTTCCCCTACAGATTTCACCCAATTTTGTGATTTCTGCGAAATCCGCAAACTCACAATTTGAGTAAGTCCCTAGACATAAAATTTGTAGTACATCTTCAGTGGGCAAGCAGACAGATGTATACACCCACTCAAGTGCTCAAAAAAAGGCCACAATAAAATGCCAATTAAAAGCTGACAAAAATTATAAAAGAAACACCTCAAATGGCAAAGAAGGGAGGCTTGGGGACTTGCACTGGGAAGAAGTTTTAAGAAAAGTATGGCAGAAAGCAAGATAGATTTGCAACTTATAGTCTAATTAAAATTAGAGCCGTAAAGCGTAAGCTTTCATAAGAAGGCTCACTTCATCAGATGTTGTGAAAGGACAGTAGGAAGCAGAACTGCTATATATCTGATTTAGTTGGTCAACAAGGTAAAAATCTACCCTGGCTCTTCCCTGACTAATCTCTTTAAGAAAAGTATATCAGAAAGAATACCACAAAAGGAAATTTTAAGAAAGGCAGGCAAAGCAAGAAATGAAAGAAAGCTAAACAGAAAAACAATGTAGCTGTAAGAAAAGAAAATATCTTAATTAAAAGTGGCGGCAAAACTAGAAGAATAGTACACTAGAGTTCTGTAAGTCATCAGAAATGCTTTCTTTTAAATGTTAAAAAAAGAGTTAGGAAGAGTTAAATTAAGAATTGATTAATGTTAATTATCCAACAAAAGAGGGTGGACATTCTTATAAGTTTGTTTTTTTTTAATTAATGTTTCAAATGGTTTAAATCACCAAAAGAAACCATTACCACATTTTGCTGCACACTTGAAATACTGGATTTTTCCAACACTTCCATTGTTCTTTCCTTCTGGTTCATTCAGTTCTATGCCAGCCCACTGTCCACTGGCAAATTCTGTTGTACCACAAAATCTTAATGTACCAACCTAAAGAAAAGAATAAACCAAAATCAAATGACTTTGTGAATAGTAACCATTTGAAACAGACAAAGTATTTACTATGAAAGATGACTAAGTCATCTCAAGACCATTAAGCAGTACACAGAGAAATGTGAACATGACAATCTCCTTTGAAAATACATCAATTTCCTTCAATGCAAGCTAATGCATTTCTTAAGCTATAAAAGATAGAACTAATTCATCTTAGTTTAAAAAACAGTGGCCATTTTCACTCAAGTTAAGAATCAAATTCAGTAAGTACCATTAGATTATAACACCAGTTCAGTAATATATTTCATCATGAGCTGAAATGTAAGCAGGTTTTCCTCTCGTTGACTTCAATGAGACCACTCACCTGTACAGGATTAGGAACATGTTCAAGTATCCAGGTGAATTGGACTTGCATGTAATTGGACTTCCATGTAGATACATGAATCATATTCATACTGACCTGAAACTTCAAAAGTTTAAAAAAAGGAGTCCATGCCCATTATTCCTTCCTTAGGATGGTAAAAACAAGGACTTACTTTTGTTTTTAAAAATTATATTTAGATACTGCTTTAAAATATATAATCAGGAACACCTGGACTGATTTTCTTTATTTTGCAAGTGGGCCCCTCCTTGTGATCTCAGAAGATGTGCATTAAAATGTCACAGATTTGAACTGAAGACAGAAGTTGTGGAATCATTAACAAAGACTGCCCTCTCTCTTCAGAATCCCAGACACTGGATTCAAGTGTAAGTGATGTAGCTGTGATGGTCCAAAAATTATAGGAGATAAAGATTTCTTAGGGTGGGCTCTTTTATTGGATCAACTGTATAGTGGGGATAGAATTAGATAAGCTTTCGAATGCAAGACATTCTTCTTCAGATCTGACCAGAAGAAGAAACCCTTACTTCTTTCATTGGATTCAAATCACTTTTACATTTTGGTTTTTTAAGTAGATTAAATAAACACCCTCTTCCTGCAATTACTCCCCTTTCAGTCCCTTTTGCAGCTTTAATTGTGCTAGTTCACCCATAAATATAATATTAGAATGCATTTTGGCCTTAGGAAGAAGGATTAATATTAAAAAATTCCAACAGGCATGCTTCTTCAAATGCAAGGCTAAATATGAAAGTGAAAGTGCTACAGCCCACAAAAGATACCAAGAGTACTAATGAAATATCAAATGAAGTTAGAGTGCTGTCCATTCTTTAAATTTCAAAAAAATGAATGACGAGAAAAAACATTAATATCCTCTTTGTTACAAAATTTACACTAACTTGCAGCTAAAATATCAGATCACTGGTATTTTCTTCTTTGTTTTCATTATGCAGTGATTTATAGCTAAGTAAACTTTCATATATTCATTAATTACTCTGTCAGAAGAAATGGTTTCTTGTATGTGTTTTGGTTAGAATTAATTGTGTATCACTAGCAACTATACCTTTTCTGACCTCATTTCAGTAAAATGTTGAATGCAAATTTATAATTGAAAGCTGCTATACACCCTTGAGGAAAAAACACTTTGAAATGAATCATTAGCATTATAAATCTGAATATACAAAAATTAGAAAAAATGGTATATGCAAATACTGTTATCAGCAATACACAAATATCCAAATATAGAATTATGCTAACATAAATAGCTGCCTGCACAACTGTCACAAATGTACTGTCAATTTTTTGTTAAAAGAATATAATCAAATTATTTCAAAGTTCTCACTATCCAAAGCAAAGAAAAACACATGTATTTTGTGACCACAGTAGTATAAACAACTTTCCAAAGTTATCTGGGTAACTATGGCATGGTGGTTAAAAAAACAACATGAACATTTTTTTAACTTTGAGGTAGAGCTATAATAAAAGTATCTGCATTGCTGTCCCTATACCCCAGCAAGGTTTCATTGGAGATTTCAGCTGCATTGTACCAATGAAAGTTGGTTACTAAAGGCTAAACAGAATTAAGTGTACCTTTTAATGCTTTCTGGAAATAGTAACTAAATTAACCCTACAAAGCATACAACCTCTCAATTTAAAGTATAGCAACTCAAAATTCTGCAACTGATATTATTAAGTTCTCTCAAGGTCCTTGGTTCACCTTGTACCCACAAAATACACTGGAAAGACTAGATCTCGCACATTGATTTCAATGGTCTGTTAAGGAGAATTTGCAGATGCAAAATAGAGACTTTTCCCTGTCAATAACTGCTTTACAAAATGAAAATGTTCCACTAACACATAAGCATTCAGTTTATCATAAAAGGATTTCCCTTTGCTTTAAATAAGGAAAGAAAGTATCTTCATAGTTCTACTGCCATCCACATTCCATACTTTTCATAAATGTTATACCTACAGTTGAGAAATGTGCTTGAAAAGAGCTAAGTTCCACTACAGAGAGGTTATTTAGGCAGTTTCAGTTTCATCCTTGTACCTTCTGTCCTGCAATGATAACACGATCTCCCAGTTTCAGTCCAAGCGACATAAGCATGGCTTTGCCAGTGACATGATCGTAGTTTGGAAGCATGGCCTTGGAGATGTCACATGATAAAGGCACTGCATCCAACAGCATCTGTTTGATTTCTTTTGCACTGGCTGCTGCATCTGCCATCTCCAATGGCATATCCACTGGATCAGGAACCACATCTGCTGGAATCTGGCCTTTGTCATTCTAGAATGACAAAATAGCAAAGGAAAAGGAAGGGGTTGTGGGGAGGGAGGCATAAGTTTAAAAAGTTAATATTAACACAATGCAAATCCTGGCTGTGAAAAATTTCATTAGCATTTCTTTGAAATGGTTCAGCTCTTTTCCCTCCCTTTTTCTTAAGTAAACAGTGGCTAAAATTATCCATTGCCTGAAGTTAGGTATCTGTTTCTCTAATTACAGCATTTTATTTTCAAAGGTGCTGAGCCCTACAGTTTCCACAGACTAACATAGGGGTGCTCAACCCCTAAATATGTCATCTGGCCCATGTGGCTCCCCACAAATATGGAAATGTAGCCGTTGGAGAGCAGCGTCAATTAACACTGTTACCACTCCCCTCCCACCAAATTGCCAAGCCCCAACCAGGCCCCACACAGCTGGACTGGGCCTCAGCCAGGCCAGCCGTATGCAGAGGAGTCTGGCCCACAGACAGGATCCGGCTCATGGACCAACCCAGAGCTGCCCTTCTGGCCTGTGAAGCCAAAAGGCTGGGCACCATTGGACTAAGACCATGTATAAGTAGGGTTACCATATTTCCCATTTCAAAAAAGAGGACACTGGGGGGGTGGGGGGTATATGACTGTGAGGTGGAGGTTGGTGCTCATATGCCCATGCCCTGCCCCCACTCCCAAGCTACAGCCCCCCCCAACCCTGCTGCTGCTCCTCACTCCTAACCTATAGCCCCCCTGTCCCTGCTGATACCCCTCACTACGGACCTGCAGCCACCTGGCCGTGCCAGTGCCCCACATTCCTGACCCACAGCCCCCCACCCCCCTGGTGCCCCTCACTCCCAGGCCACAGCCCCCACCAGCCCTACTGCTGCCCCTTCACTCCCAACCAGCAGCCCCCTGCCCCCAGCCCTGCTAGTGCCGCTCACTCCCAACCTGCAGCCCCCTGCCCTCCCCAGCCCTGCTGCCCACGCAGCTCCCTGCTGCCCCTGAAGATCCCCTCCCCCGCCTCCCCACCCTGCTGCAGCCCCAGCACCAACAGGCAGCTGCCCCTTTGCACAACGATCCACAGACAGACACAAACACACACACACCCCCCAGACAGTCCCGAGCCCTGACTCTCCAAACCCCACCCCTGACAGAGTTGCATGCCTGCAGCTGCCAGGATGCACACAGATGACCCGGACTCCAATCACCTTCCCCCTGCTCTCCCCAGCCCCAAGCAGTTCCTTGCTGGAGCAAGCCAGGAAGTGCCGGGAATGTGGTGGCACAGCAAAATCCCAGACAGAGATGGGAGGCCCCCAAAAAAGGACACGTCCAGGAAAACCCGGATATATGGTAACCCTAGTATAAGTGCTCACCACATCCTTAAAAAAGGGTCTAACCATAGATTTAGGAACCTGACCTAGACATTGGGTTTAACAATTCTGGCCATTAACATGAACATAACATTAATTTTAGAGGTATGTTTAGAAATAAAAACTTTCCTCAGTGTAAAATTAGAGAGCAATAATAAATTAATTTTGGTGATGTTCATGCTAATTGCAAGATACAATTATACTGGTACTCATCACATGTATGCGGCACAAGGAGAATAAAATACATGAAACAAAATATTTTTTAAAAGGATGAGGTGTAGTAAAAAAAAAAAAGGTATAACATTATTCACTGGAAAAAAATCCCTGTCTATGTAATTCCTTATACCGCTCCTACAGTTTTAGAGCCCTCTCAAGCTCAGCCCCGGAAAAAGATAGTTCTAATTCTATTCCTTAGGTCCTTTGTCCTGCCACAAATGTCAGGGAGACATGGACTATCCAGGTATTGAAACACTGCACCACATAGCAGCAATGTGCATTTATGGCCACCTACCATGGAAGCTATCCAGGAACAGTTGCACATTCAAATAATTTAAATAACCCATTTCAGTATTGGGTTTCCAAACATATTTTGCTTGTCGTCTTTGTTTTATATTATTTTAAACTTATGTACTAGCAATGTTGTTTTGTTGCACTTTGGCACTGCTTAAGGAAGATATAAAAGATAAACTACAAGCTGACTAATGAAGCATAGAAATTAATCTAGAAACCATCTTTGTTTTTCAAAACTCCTGCATCAATTTTACATACATTATAATGTCTGGCCATAGTTCTACTAAAAACACGCTGAAAGAACATATAATTTAGTTGGCTTCAAAAATAAGAATTACATTTGGAAAAAAAATCCTTTTTAAGAAAAAATGTTTAAGAGGTCTTAGTTGCCATATTTTACTATCCTCCTAAAACATAAAAGAGGACTTGATTTTTTTTCTTTTTCAAATTTTGCAGCCTAGTAATCTAATATACACTCTAAAAACATGCACACTTTAAAGCAGAAAGTGCTCCTCCCTCCCTCCCGCCCCCCCCCCACCCACACACAAAGGCACTGGATTGAGGCAAACTATAGTATTTTAAGGTAGTACTGGAGTGATATTGTAGCCATGATAATCCTGGAAATATATATAGAAAAAAAAAGAGGCAAGATTTTTGTGGGCGATAGCATTTGTTGTACCAGCTCCGTAAAGAAGAGTGTCCTATACCCAAAAACTTGTCTATGTATCTCCCAACAATATAGTCAGTCCAATAAAAGATATCATCCACAAAAAATCCTTGCATCTCGCATACTGTATTTTAAAGAACTTCTGCTTAAATTTATATTTTGCATGAGTGACCAAATGGCTAATAACAATGTTCTGAAAGAGAGTAAATCATCACTGACACATAGTCTCTCCATGTCTCCTTAATATTTTCTGATTAAAAGATATGATTTTAAGAGATTAGATGGCTCATGGAATTAATAATGGGAGGCATATCATATTTTCTTACATAGAACATGCACCCCCCAAAACATCAGCTGCCCAAAATTGGGGTGCACATATTTAGCGGGCAAGCTGATTATCTGACTGGGATAGAAGCACCCTACTTTTGAGTCCTACTTTGAGTCACTGTTCTTTATTCCAGAGATTAACAAATTTCTCTCCTTTTTAATGGTCATGAGGTTCCACTAATCAAGCTAACTCGCCTCTGTTTGCCAACTGCTCCCAGTTTCTCTCCTCCTATTTCACAGTTTTGGAGACTCTTTAGCCCTTTTCAAATCACAGGCCTGGAAAGACCAGTTTTCAGCAAAGACAAGGGTTTCAGCTTTAGTTAAACAGGTAAGGGAGAAGCACGAGTCAGCTGAAGATTATGTTCTGTCCCTGCCATATTCAGCCATAAAAAAAAAATCTTGTTTTTTCCCCCCGTTCATTCTGCCTTTCAAAAACAATGATTTGGATGAGGGGCTGAAGAGCTCACTGGCCAAGTTCACAGATGACACCAAGTTATGGGGAAGCGTAGTCACATTTGAAGATAAGCTACAGATACAGGTGGATCTAGACAGGCTAGCAAGTTGAGCGTGTCAGAACCAGATTAAGTTCAGTGTTGAGAAATGTAAAGTGCTCGACCTGGGGGTGAACAATCCCCTGCACACCTACAGGCTTGGCAACAGCAACCTGACCAACACTGAATTGAAGAAACCTGGGGGTAATAACAAACCACAGCATGAATATGAGCCAGCAATGTGACTCTGTTGCCAGCAGGGCAAATACTACTCTGCCATGCACCAATCGATGCATCTCCAGCAAGACCAAGGAGGAGGTTCTTCTGTTCTACTCGGCACTGGTGAGACCCCAAATGGAGTATTGGGTCCAGTTCTGGGTGCCAAACTTTAAAAAGAATGTGGTACAACTTGAGAGAGTCCAGAGAAGGGCCACCCATATGATTAGGGCTTGCAAGGCAAGCCATACGAAGAAAGGCCAAGGGACCTGGGACTCTTCAGCTTGAAAAAGAGAAGGCTGAGCAGTTTACTGCTATGTCAGGGGAGTACATCAGGGGCTCGGTGAACAACCAGGGCGCCCTTGGGGAGACCCAGGAGTAATGGCCACAAACTCCTGGAAAACAGTTTCAGGCTCAACATTAGGAAAAACTTCTTCACAGTTAGGGTGTCCAGACTGGAATAAGCTCCCTCCAGAGGTGGTGCAATCATCTACCCTGCAAATCTTCAAGAGGAGGCTGGATAGTCATCTTGCTGGGGTCACCTGACCCCACCTGTCTTTCCTGCCTGGTGCAGGGGGGCTGAACCCAATGATCTTCCGAGTCCCTTCCAGCCCCTTAAAATCTATAAATCTATGAAAGGTGTGCATTATATTCTGGGGCATGTTGTACTCAAGAAAATATGGTATTATAGAACATTTAATCGGTAGCAATGGCTTTCAATCACTACTGGTCTGCATCAGATCTGAAATGCTGAATTGAGACCCTGCATACACTACATTTTTAAACAGGGAATGCAGCTAGATAATTTGCTTGGTTTTAAATATGACTTGAGCCCATAGTCAATGCCATAGGGCTACGATTTGGTTAGTACCCAGGACAGCTAACAATGCTTCACCATTTTCAGTGGCTTAGGCTGATATGTAGGAGATGTATCTATCATATTACCGGGGGGGGTGTTTACAATAGTGTGGTATGACATCCCAAAATGCACTGAACACATACTGCTTTATGTTTATATATATCAGGAAAAATTTGCTAGTGGTATGAGATTCCGACCTAGATCTTCCTATGGTAAGGAGTACAAATAGTGTTTTGATACTATGCAAGGTAGACATTAGCATGATTGTTGTAACTGAATATGGAATTAGAAATCCTGTGGACTTGATTTAGCTATGTTTGTTCTAAACAAATGCAGATTTTTGTTATTAGATATTGAAATGGAGGCAACATCTACAGCAATTGTTCTCAACCTCGTTACACTCAAGATACCTTTCAGGAAATGCCAGCTCTTGACTTTCATTAATTTTTTCACTCATTATGAAAAAGTAATAGAGCAATTCTTCTCTTGCAAAGAATTCTGAAAGGCCCCAACAGATCTGAATGTTTTTGACATTATGGATTCCTGTTTGAAATCCCTGGGTTTATCTTGTGAATCACATGTAGATGTTTGCATACCTAAAAGCGCTAATATTGTGCTTCACCCTTAAAAGGATCTCATAGCACCCGAGGGTACAACAGCACCCTGGCTCAAAAATCACATATCCAGATGTTAGTAGGTAGGGACCCATTTTGTGAGGCCTTATACAAACACAAAATAAAATTATAGTCCCTGCCCTAGAACTGGATTAATAGACACAGTTGTGATTTTAGTATGGATGAACTTATGAAGAGGCAGAAAAATGCTGACAGTTTTAAATTAGTTTCTAATGGACCATCCAATCTAAACACACATACCAAGGACTGACAGGGCATAAAGACTGAATCACACTACTAGTCTTCAGATGAAGAAACAATATAGAGGTAAATGCTTCTATAAATGTTACAACTCAAATGAAAAACGTGGAGAGACAAATGTAGCCAGGGAGGCCTCACTTTACAGCAGCAAACGTGGAACATCAATTGTAAGGAGCACATGTAAAGAGTTGATGGATATTGTGATAGAAGCCCTCCTGGAATCTGAAAAATGATTTAAAAAAATAGTATGGTACCATCTTCATTTTACCTCTTTGATGGCATGGCCCAGATACATCCATAATTTACTAGGACCTATTATTTTCAGCAGAATAACAGCTGTAAGAGGAAAATTGCCAACAACTCATAGAAAATCATAAGCTATAGATAGGTGCAACTAAAACTGCCCCAAAAAACTCTGGGATAGAAGATATCCATTAATCTATCTTAAAATAATAGAATTGAAGCATGAAGTAGAATAGGGTATTAACTTCAGTCTATATATTAATGTGTAGACTTACTCTAATTTTCAAAGGAATCAACTAAAATCTTATACTTAAGCAAGTGGTTTTCAACCAGGGTGCTAAGAGGGCACATCTACACGTGCACATTTACTGCACAGTAATCTAAAATTACTGTGCAATACAGGCACACGTCTACATGTGCACGCCCATACTGTGCAGTAACTATGGCGACTTATGCCAATTTGGGCATAAATTTGATGCCTGCATGATGCAGGTCTCAAATTTACACCCAATTAGTTACTGCGCAGTAACGCACATGTAGACACCTTACTGCACAGTAGCACTGTGTGTGGACTGACTTTGGACTAACTTTAGTCCCAAGTTAGACCACACACAGCATTAATGCACGTGTAGACACCGGCCTATTCCCACTTACTACTCAGTAAATTTAATGCAACGTAAATGCATGTGTAGATGCGCCCAGAGATAAGCAGATAAGCACAGGCTCAGGTTTGTCCCTACCTGGACAATTCCCTACCCTCACTATCTGGCCTCTCTGCAAGGAGGTAAGCACTGTAATATATATATATTTTTTTTTTTTTTTTTTAATTGGATGCAATTCAATTCACAAAAGTTATAAAGGGGTACCTCCAAAAGAGCCACTGACTTACACATTTTCTTAACTCCAAATCTTTTCCTTAGTAAATTGAATCATTGGCCCTAGGTTGATTTCCTTCAAAGCAAAATCAGTTAGGGCTCTGTCTAAACTGATTAAGATGGAATTGGATCTTGACATGGAAATCTAGGCTTGGATGCACAAAGCCTTGATGCAATACCCTCTCTGTAAAATGTGATTCATGGTGAGGATTTTCTTATTTCTCAGACATTACCATGCAGTGTAATACATTTTTCCCTGATCAAAAACAGGAATGGCCTCTAAAGTTTTTGGCTAATTTTCTCAAGTCATATTCTGAATTAACTCACTTCCATCCTTAAGCATTCAAGCAATCTCTAACATTTTACCCTGAAGGCAGGATTTGCTCCATGTTCCAGTAAACACTTGACAGCTCCTGTGCACAGGTTAAATGCAGCAATATGCAAAGCTGTTCCAAAATCGAAGTCACTGCAGGTGGCATCTACATCTGCAATTAAACATCACAAGCAAGATAAAAGAAGTGTCCGAGCATTTCATTTTACATGTCCTTTAACAGCAACTTAAGTTTTACATTTATCTTAAAGTTTACACATAACACTATTATCCATAAACCAAATGCTGATAAAAGGTGATTTTGTGTAACTTACCAGTCTTAATTCTAGCTGTATACTTATGCACAGACTACCCTATTTCCAGTCTAGTTTATTTCCAGACATTTTATAGCCCTGATAACTACTAAAAGTTAAACTGATGATACCTAGGATGCTCCATCATATGTGCCAAGTAACAAAAACTACTGTACATTTGCATATGAGTTAATAAGTTTATATCTACATTTCTATTTTTATTGACTGTTCATGCATTTAAACTTTAAAATATTTTTTTTACCACCATCCATTTCCATTTTTGAGATGATGATAATTTCATCCATAACTTTCAATTTTTACTTTATTCTTGGTACAGTGGCAGTGTAAGTGAAACTAACTGCGAGAATACAGTTGGGATAGTAAAAAAAATGTGATGACAGAAGGGTCCTATATTGACAGTTAAGAGATGCAACTGATATGTAATAGGACTTAGACACCCCTGAACCTCTTCTGATCTAGGTGTTTTTTTTCTCTCTTATTCCCTCTGCTTAAGAGGCAAATCAGGACACAGAGTGTACACAGAGTGTACTCTGCTCGTGTTCCACTTGCTGAAGAGCACAGGGTGGGAAGCAGAAAGCAGAGCAGCAGACTGAGAAGAGGAAGGAAACCAGAGGGAATTATGCCTGCCAAAAAGGTTGGCTCCCATTCATCTATAGGATCTCTTTTCCATTATCTCAAACGCAATATTTCAATTGCTTGCTTTGTTTTTCAAATTCAAGGGGAATTTTCAGTGAGCGAGACAGGGTGTCAAAAAGCTGCTGTTTAATGTTTACCAAACTGCTTTCCGTCTTTCCTGCTTCTACCCTTCTGAGCCCACCTCCCATCCATCAGGGCACCTCAGAAACCCTGAGAGTCTGCAAACGAAATGATTATGCCTGTTTCTCTATTTCATTATATCAGCCGGACTTAGAGTTGGGTAAGGTGAAGCTACACTGCCTTTTTCTTCACCCCATTCCCAAATTCTCTATTCATTTATGAAGTATGTAATCCCTTCCTAATCCCTCATCTTTAAAAAATGCATCTTTAAAAATCTGGCATGCACAATAGCACTCAGATTCAGTTCACAGAAAATGGGCCAATAAGGCAAATGAAAGAGAATGAGACATTGTAATTCTTTACAGAGGGTAACAGCACCTTTCAGCTATACTAACACAATCCCATTGACTCAGCCTATGATAAAAGCTGGCATTTGACTCTGCATACCTTTTGGCTTCGCATTTTTCAAAATGATACTAATGAGCTCCGGAACATCAAAGTAGGCAGCATAATGCAAAGCATTCATATTTGTCCAACGGCTACGCAAACTGATATCTGCACCCAGATCAATAAGTTGAGAAGCAAATTTCACAGCAGTCTCAACATCACCTGTAAAGCAGAGTTTTTAAATATTTAACATAGGGTTATAAATATCAAGATACCATACAAAACAAACCTGAAACCCTTCATTTCCCAAATTAAAGCTACATGAAGTAAGGCCTTTTCAGGATTAGGCAGAATAAGAATCATTGCCTTCTATCTTGTAATACATAAATTAAGGGCTGGATTCTCCCTTCTGCTAAATTCACTTTGTGCTGCCTACACTGCAGCTGTGCCACCTACGCTAGGGACAGACATTCAAAAAGACGGAACCTGCATAGACTGAACCACTTTGCACGTGAACAGACATTCACTTTTGACTCCAGAAATGCAGGCACATGCCTGCAGTGGCTCAGGCCAGAAGCTGGGGGGCACTAGAGCAACCCCTTGACTGGAGAGAAGCTGTGCTGGGTGTGGGGGTATGACTGGAGTGGGGTTTAAACCCACACCCTGGCCTGCAGGGACCCCAGCCAGGGTCTGTCTGGAGGGGGGAAAACAGCCCCTGTCAAGGGTTCACAGCCCCTCCACCCCCACTCACTCACTGTTCCAGTGGCAGGAGAGGGGGTGGGGCCAGAATTTAGTAGCCTGAGGGAAAGTGGGGGTTTAATCCCTGCATTGCAGGAGCAGGGGGCAGTGCAGGCACCCAGGGCTGTGCACCCAGGGCTGGCTGCAACAGCCAGATGCCAGTAGCCTGAGGGGAAGGAGGAGGTTATTCCCCTCAATGCAGGCAGCAGTGGCAGGGGTACCAACACAGCACCACAGGCCGAGTCCCTCCAAAGAGTGGCTAGCCAGCCACGAGGAGGGGGCCAGTGACGTGGCTGCAGTGGAGGGGGGAGCCAGGGCTGGTTATGGAGCCTAACTCACCATTATCTCCCACTGAGGCAGCATGACCTGGGCTGAGGCAGCCCCAGGGGACAGGAGGCAGCGCCCACCACCAGCCCTGCACGGGGGCCTCAGTTTGCAGATGGGCTTGCAGCTGCAGTGCAGTACCCTGCCTAATCCCTCTCCCAGCAGTGACAATGGAGTGAGGCGGGTGGAGGTGAAGCATGTCACCCTCTGCCTGCTCGCAGAGGCACCGGGCACTTGCGGTGACCTGCCACAGGCCAGGGGCATGGGCAGCAGCAGGGGGAGGCAATGGACTGCCACAGCCCAGTTCAGTCTGGCCCAGCCCCATGGCTCAGGGGCATAGGCAGTGACAGGCCTGCAGCAACCTGCCCTGAGCGCCCAGTGCTGCTGTGAGCAGGTGGTGCGTGACAGGTGCCTCACCGCCACCCGCCACAATGGTTTGTTTCACTGCCATACCTGGGAGAAGGAGGGGTACGCTGGCGTGGGCCAGTAGCTGAATATGCCCCTGAGTCACAGCAACTCGTCCCTCCCTCTTCTGGTGGCAGCAACAGCACAGCAAACCAATTCAATCAAATATTTATTTTTATTCATTATCAGCTAGCCACTTGTTTTATACCTGGCCACCACCTTTACCTCCATCTGAAAAAACCTGTTATATTTATTTCCTTCTTAACTGGTAATGAATTTTATATAATTTCAGAAAAGCTCAGAAAGAACAGAATCATTCAGAAAAGTTAAAAGCAAACACTAGAAAATTTAACATAAAGAACAATTTTGTACTGGAAGCAAGGCTGTCCCAGGGAGTGAGAAGGAATGAATCAGGGCAACTGGCCCAGGCCCTGCGCTTTGGGGGGCCCCACGGAGCTGGGAAGAGCGGCACAGCAATTCCATGCAACCGTCA
>NW_005841862.1:725558-729933 GCF_000455745.1 Alligator sinensis | reverse complement strand
CCGACCCCGCCGCCCCCAGTCCCTCTTTCCCGCCTCCCCCCCACCCAAATCCACCGCCGGCTTCCTCATGTTCAAGGACAGGGCCCCACACAGGCTGATTTACCCCAGGCCCCACACCCTGATCAGGTCACCTCTGAATGAAAGATAGGAGCAGACTGTGAGATCAAACTAGGCTCTCTCTTCTCTAATTTCTCTGTTTCATTACTCACCAATACCATGAGCCCCAGATTTACAGGTATAATGTAAGAGAGTCATATCAGTCAGTCCATCTCTGTCATTCACAGTGCAGCCTCTCTTAAGGATCTGCAGGAAAACAGCAGATTGCAGCTTTCAATAATAATTAATTATAGAAATCCTGCTTTCAGACAGGTAGACTGAAATTCCAGATTTGTTGAGCTTGAAAAAGCAGTTTGTCAAAATATATACCACTATATTCTACTAATATGTATGTTCAGCAATATGTATGTATAATCATTTGTACTAAATTATTAGTAACCTTCAGCACTTAGAATTTTACAACTTTTCTTTATTATAACTAACTTAGTTTTAATGTGCTGAGAAGTTACTGTTCAAGCATCAGATGCAATGCGGCTCAGATGAATCTTACCAGTTTAAAAACTTACCATATTTACTCAATTCCAAGACATTACCTTTGCTTCAGCCCCAGCAGGTCCCGTCCCTGCTCCTGTGGGGACAGAGCCTGCTGGCATTAAAGCAAAGGTAAGCAGCCCGGGGGGGGGCAGGGGAGGGAGAAGGAAAGATATGGGGAAGAAGTGGCAGAAAGTCTGCGGCTGCATGAGGGGGCAGGCAGCAGGGGGGCAAATGATGGGGGAAAAAGTGGCATACGGTAAGGCGTGGGGGGGCAAGGGGCAGAGGTCAAGTTGTTTGACCCCCTCCCTGCCACCTGCCCTGTTACTGATCCCCCACTGTTTTCCCTGGTAGGTCCGGAGGCGGGGGGGGGGGGTGCGGAATCAATTTAAGACAACTCCCCGAACAATTAGATTCTATACATGGAAAAACTATAACAATTTTTTTAAATTTCCACATATGAAATCTAATTGGGGGGGGGGGTCGTCTTGGATTCAGGTAAATATTATAATTTCCCTTTCTCCCCATACTTTAATCCTGTTGTTTCCCAATACAAAGGGAGAGTTCACAATTATAACACTGGGATATCTAAAATCCTATACTACCTGAAGAAACATAAGGAAAGAGGAATTTAGGGTTGGGATTTCCCAAAGCAGCCAAGACTCTTACAAACAAAAGTCACAACAGTAAATAAGAGTTCAGTTACCAAGTCACTTTGATATTTTTGAAAACCCCACCCTTAGAGGTATGAATTAGTTTTAATTTTGTTTCTCAGAATTTAAAAATTACTGTAAGTAGAAAACTGGAAGATAGGGGGCAGGGAGACTAAATTACAGATTGAAAAAAGTCCTGCCATTTCTGTTACCACCCATTTGTTTTCTTTTTGTAATTTTCTTAAATAGATTTTTTGGTTTTCCTTATCCCATTAGACCTCTGTCACAAAACAGCTGAAAGCACCTTCTATTGTACGTAGTGCCTGTACAACTGGTACATTAACTACAAGCTGCAAGGCAGAGATATCTTGGACCTTGCCATCACTTTGCTCTTCAACAAATCTATTTCCGATCATTATCAACACTATAGCATTCTTTTATATTGGAACTATTTGGGATCCTTACCTCATTCCCAATGATATCAATGTTCTGCTGGACCTGTGGGACCCATTGCCTTAAGATGGCAAACAATTCAGAAACTGATGTTTTGGGGTTGAAAAGAATTTCTTGGCATGCTGCATCATTAGGATCAAAGAAGGAGAACTCTGTTCAAAAAAGTTGAATCATTACATGTAAATTTGGGTATTATATTTTTTAAACATCACATATGTTTTCCAAACTCTGAGGAAAGAAGTTGGTAAGGCCTATCCCCAGATTTAAAATTCAGGATCTCTAAAAAATTCAGCTTCTTCCTTAAGATCTTGACTTTTTTCTCACTTAAACTATGTTTACACTGTGGTAAAAACTATGATTCAGCAATCAGTATTCTTGTATTGATGCTGTGTATTAATGCCTGTAAGTTTAGGCAAGGACTTGCAGATGTTGGCAATGATTATGTTAATAGAAATCATCCTTGCTTCAAAGCTAGCCACAAACTGCTAAATAAAGACTATCCCTAAGAATAGATAAGTTGTTTGTTAACAATCAATTTCAGCAATCGAGGTTTTGCTTGGTTACTCCACATGCTGTTATCTATTTCTTTTCCTCTTCCTCCTCCTAAAAAACAAAACAAAAACCTCACTTACACACACTTATAAAAACATGCAGGAGAATGAAAATCAAGATAATTAAGGACAAAAGAATTCACTGCTCAACTACTTTCCAGCACCGCTACACATTCATAAATCCTACTAAAATTGGTGGCAGCTGCAGATACTTAGCACCTTTGAAAATCAGGCCATCAATCACTACCCTCAAAAAGCATCTTCCTTTGTAGAACCTTAAACTTATTTATACAACAGCTGAACTTACAAGCTGTGCATGCGCGTGCATCTTCCCACACCATACAGACTTGACATTTGTGGACATTTTTCCTATCCTGAAAGAAGCTAGCTATCCAAAATCCCTCATGTTATTATCATTTCCAGTGGGAATGAAAGCTAAATATACCTTGCTCAGGCAATGAAAATGAAAATCATAGATCTTTTACCTCCCTTATAGTTACCACCAAGCTGCTTTCAGAAAAGGATGAATGCATAACATCACTCTGCATCAATAGCAGATAGAGGATTCATGTGATACTACTCAGAGTAAAAATAGGTCTCTGACTTCTGAAACAGCTCTGAGGCCACAACAAGAGGGGTTGAGATAGTAATGCACCCAGAGGTAGTACACTGCTGCTCTCCTCACAGTGAGAGAGCCATTGAGTTGAATCAAGCAATAAAACACAAAGAGTGCAAACATCAGTGTTCTAAAGTTTTTCTCATCATGTTTCCTTGACTTCCTAAAGCAGAAAGCAGGATGGTATCCGCACTGCCATTTCTTTATTCTGAATTCTGATTCACATCCAAGCTTTTAAGTCACTTGCTCCTTAACCCAAGCCACCTTGTGCTAGCAAATCAGATAGCTCAGATAAAGTATCAACTATATTTAGCTTCTTTCTAGGCCCAAGCAAATCTCATGATGAGAACTACAGTATTTACTTGACTATAAGATGACCACAAAATAATTAGATTCTGCAGATTAAAAAAATCTAGAAATCTGTTATAATTTTCCAGGTATAGAATCTAATTCTTGGAGATTTGCCTTTAATTCACCCCCTCCCACTGTTACAACAGGGAAAATAGATCTTGGGGGGCTGGAATCAGGTGGCCTCCTTGCCCTCTAGCAAGGAGACTTCTTCCCCATGCAACCTACCCCACTCCCCTTTACTGTCAGACCCTGCTTTCCCTGAGCACATGAAAGTGAGGAGCAAATCTGAAAACATTAACTTTGATACAAACATGCTCATAGTAATTTGTGTATTACTTAGTTCATCCAGAATTGATGCATTTTACCTTTTTTGAAACTGCTGTAAGTTTTAGCGCACATACTCCAATCACGCATATTTAAGCAACACTTATAAGCCTGCAGCCTGCGCCTGCCCCAGATACAGACCTGGAAGGGGTTTGCAAGTCCCCTCTCCCCCCCAGCAGTGTACATGGCAGCAGGGAGCTCGGATGAGCCACCCATGGCCCTGTCCTTCTCCCCGCTGGGGCCCTGCAGCCGCAGGGCACATTACAGCCCTGGGTCCCAAGCCCCACCTGGCTGGGCAGCCCTGCCCAGCTCCCTCCCTACAGGGGCCTCAATCCCCCTCTACCCCCACACTTACCTGTCGGAGCTGCTCTGCAGGCTGCCTAGGGCCACGTGCGTGTCTATGCACATGGCACTCCCTGTCTTTCTGCTTTCCTCCTGCTCCCTCCCAGCTCCCTGCAGGCTGGAACTCTGCCAGCCTGCAGGGAGCTTATTGCAAAATGGCAAAATCCATGGGTTTCTCTGGTAAAATAAAGTCTGCGTTTGCCTCTGGTAGAAGGCAAAATCTGATGTTCATTCCATTTTTCCGTGGGAAACAGAAAACCCAGATCCATGCTGATCATACATGACAGGTTGAGTGAGAGGGCAAACTGTTCAGGACCCCATTTAATGATGCTTGCTAGACATTTAAGGCTGGTGAAGAAACAGGAATCACTGGAAATTGAAACGAAAGGCACAGCTCAGCTGTGGGAGTGAAGAGGAAGTTGAAATGTATTCATAGATTCATAGATGTTCGGAAGGGACCTCAATAGATCATCGAGTCCGACCCCCTGCATAAGCAG
>NW_005841862.1:722105-725468 GCF_000455745.1 Alligator sinensis | reverse complement strand
TGGCCACTCTAACTGTGAAGAAGTTCTTCCTAATGTCCAATCTAAATCTGCTCTCTGCTAGCTTGTGGCCATTATTTCTTGTAACCCCTGGGGGCGCCTTGGTGAATAAATGCTCACCAATTCCCTTCTGTGCCCCCGTGATGAACTTATAGGCAGCCACAAGGTCGCCTCTCAACCTTCTCTTGCGGAGGCTGAATAGATCCAGTTTCTCTAGTCTCTCCTCGTAGGGCTTGGTCTGTAGGCCCTTAACCATACGAGTGGCCCTTCTCTGAACCCTCTCCAGGTTATCCGCATCCCTCTTGAAGTGCGGCGCCCAGAATTGCACGCAGTACTCCAACTGCGGTCTGACCAGCGCCCAATAGAGGGGAAGTATCACCTCCTTGGACCTATTCGTCATGCATCTGCCATTCATTGCAGTGGCTCAAAAAGAGTTGAGGCTTAGGGAGACTGAGAGCAATGGATATTACCATACATTTTATTTAAATGGACTACACTAACCTAGCCTTGTGGTAGATTCTTATCAGCCAAAAAAAGATTCCTATCAGCATTTCTGGCACTATGGAGAGTGTTGGAGCTTGCTCTGACCTCTCCTAAGAGCTAGCCTAGTACTGTAATACCTCCAGACCTGGTATTCATTTCATAGATTCACAGATGTAGGGTCGGAAGGGACCCAAGTAGATCTTCAAGTCCGACCCCCTGCCTTGGGCAGGAGTGAATACTGGGCTCATGTGACCCCAGCTAGGTAACTGTCAAGCCTCCTCTTAAAGACCCCCAAGGTAAGAGCCAGCACCACTTCCTTGGCAATTGGTTCCAGATCCTAGCCACCCTGTGAAATAGTGCTTTCTAATGTCCAGCCTGAACCTACTCTCAAACAACTTATGGCTGTTATTCCTTGTTACTCCGGGAGGTGCTCGGGTGAACAGGGTCTCTCCCATTCCCCGCTGGTCCCTCCTGGTAAGTTTATAGATGGCCACCAGGCAATGTTCCCTCTAAGGAGTAGCAGTCCATGAGCATGCTGCTTCGGTCCATGGGTGCGCCACTTTGGTCCTGCCTCCCCCTTTCGGTGCGGCATGGGACACTTACAAAAGGTAAGCTCCTCATTCTTCACCCGGGGCAGGCAGCAGGGCCTTAGGGTTGGAGGCTGGGGAGCTGGAGGGCGGGGACTGAAGCCTGGGGGCCTGGAGCCTGGGGGGCAGGGGCTGGAGGGCTGGAGCCTGGGGGGCGGGGGCTGGAGGCTGCAGGGCTAGGGCCTGGGCCTGCCTGCCCCAAGTGATGCTCCGCTGGGAGCTGATGTGGGCTCCGGGAAACTGCTCCGCTCCCCTGCATTGCCTCAGGGAACGAGGAGGCATGTGGCATCAGGGCCGGGGAGTGGAACACTTCCTGGAGCCCACGGAGCAGTTCCCCAGGGCCAGCGGAGCCCAGGCCAGCCCCCACCCCAGCCTCCATCCCTGCTTTGCCTCACCTCAGGGAGGAGCCGCTGCCTGCCCTGAGTGAGGCTCCTCTGACTCCCGGGAACTGCTCCACAGGCTCCACCAGCTCCGGGAAGTGCTACACTCCCCAGCCCTGACTCCATGCGAGTCCTCACTCCCCTAGGCGATGAGGGGGAGCAGAGCAGTTCCTCAGAGCCGGCGGAGCCCACACCAGCCCCCGACTCCACCTAGGGGACAAGCTTACCTTTACTAAGCGTCCCATGCCGCAGCCCAGCTCCATTCCCAGTGGGTGCGTGGCCTGAAAAAGTTTGTACGCAGCCAAACTTTTACTCATGCCTGCCCTGCTTTCCTCTTGGAGAATCAACTGCCCCCCCCCACCCCCATTTTTTTTTTAAGGACCACATACACACACACACACACACACACACACAAAAAAGGTTCCCGTCATGTGTTTTACAGCCATGCTCAGTGACGGCTGCATTTAATCAGCTTCATGGTTGGTTTCCATTACTGAGCACATGCAGCTTTTGGCAGCAGTTTAACAAGAGACAATGTATTTAACGAGGTTTCCTTGTATGAAACTGTAAGATTATGAGCTTTTTTCCTCATGTTTATTGGGGCGAAAAACCTCATCTTTTATTTGAATGAATATGGTATTACAGCAAGTCATAAACAGGTAGCCATGATTGTCTCCTGTGCATCTCTCAGGGCTCTTTAAGCTTCTGGAAAGCCCCCTTCTTCCCCCCCACCAATCCCCGATGGTATAAATCTAAATTACGTATGAAAATACAAATTCAATAAAACATTACAACTACCACACTGAGATAAAATTTCTAAACTATTTTAAGTACTGAGGACTGAAACCAGTTGAATGTGTTTAACAGTTAATGAGCTATGGTACCCATGCCTTTAATAAATCTGTGAGATAACAAGATGTAATGCAAAGAGCAAACTCCATTATGAAGAAGAAAGGATCTAACAGGATGCAGCTAAAATGTAGCAGATCCAGTAATGTCACTTCCTGCCTGATAACTGTTGCCAAGGTGCACACAAGTTGCTGAAACAAAATATTAGATGCCATAAAGAGTTAAGCAGTGCACCACAGCTGAGAAACAACAATTACTATTTAAGTGTCTTATTACTACACAGGCAGTACTTTTTTTTGTTTTGCAGTCACATTTTTAGTCAACAGGGAGGCTACGTAACAGGATGGCTCAAGCATGGAAATGCACATTGTACTTGGCTGTAGTACTAGTTCTAACACCGATGCATGCGAGACTACTGGCAACAAGAGGAGAACTGAGCTCTTAACTAATCTGTACCTCAGTTTACGGGTTATCTAAAAACACCATCACTGCATCCCAATAGACCTACAGGAAAGCCTGCGATATGCTAAATACTGAGGTACTCTGATAGCTCTTAAAAGAAGAAATTAAAATTCCCAGGTATGTTTAGTAGGCCCAAATCTCTACTCCATTTGTTTCTTCGCAGGGCAAAAAAACAGCATTTCAAAATGAAGCCAGAATAAATTGGTATGATGGATGACAGATTCAAACACAATATGTCTCCACAGTCATACATGCCCCTGCAAGTAACAGAGCACACACTGTACTCTGTTACACAGTACAAAGGTGAAATGAAGATAGGATAAAGAAATCCATGTATGGAGAGACTCAAATTAAAAGATAATTTTTAAGCCACCCAAGTACACTTAATATCCACTAGAATATCTGTCAGATTGCTAGAGATTTTCATAAATATTTGCAATTAATCACTATAGCTTTATTTAAATATAAATACTGTATTTTTGCGCATATATCCCGCGGGGTATATGTGATTTTACAAAAACAATGGATGGGTGCGGGCTATACGGGGGTGCGGGCTATCGATGGACTTTTTTCCCCTGCAGGGGCCGGGCTACGCCGCCACTGCC
>NW_005841862.1:714938-721951 GCF_000455745.1 Alligator sinensis | reverse complement strand
CCGCTGCTGGGCCCAGGCTGCACCGCCACTGCCGCCGTGGGGGCTGGGGACAGGGCCGGGCTGCTGCGCCACTGCCGCCGCCACGGGGGCTGGGGCGGGCTGCGCCGCCTACCCACTGGGCCCAGGCAGACCTCACCCTCCATCTCCTTCTCGCCCAGGGGTGCCACCGCCACGGCCGCCGCCTGCCGGGGCATGTAGTAGACACCCAGCGGCGCCTCCAGGGCCCAGCGGGGAGACGCCGCTTGGCTTGAAGTCCTTGCCCAGGGGTGCAGGGAATACAAGGGGGTGCGGGGAATACACGGGTACAGGGTATACATGGATTATTTTTCGAAAATGTAATTTTCCGCGGGTTATACACGGGTGCAGGTTATACCCATGTGCGGGGCATATGCGCGAAAATATGGTACAAGTCACATAACAAATTTTAAAGGATGCATAGGAAGGCAATTTCTCCAAAAGCAAAAGTCCACTGTCTGAGGGAAAGAATATCGATCTCCCTCAAAACACACACTTTCCACAGAAATTCTCTTCCCCAAAATCTCTGTGTTTTTAAACAATGGGAACCTATGTAGGACCATCAACTTTTAAGTCTTTTGTTTTTATTTATTTAAACACATTTTAGATGCCACGCCTACTTAAGTCACATCCTACCCACTTTTTGTGGTTTTACAGTGTTTATTTTCTCCCCCACACAAATAAGATTCACCTATAGATTGGGTCACAAAAAGTCTACAAAAATCAGGAAGATTACTATGACTGAACATACAGGAAAGTTAAGCTGACTGAACAAAAATAAAACTAAAAAAAGCATTCTGCCCCTTAAATTTCAAATATAGAAATTTCAGCTGACATTTTCAGACAGGAGCAACATTTTTAAGTTTCTAATATCCCTTTAAGATTGCTTTCTTCTCAAATCAGCCACTGCATTTGCTCTCAAAATAGCTTCTTGTTTCCAGTAAATATACATACCACAGTCTGAAGGCATTGGTGCTGCAGCAACTGAAAAAGTAACTGATGATTCTGAGCCAGGGAACAAAAATGGATTTCTCCGATTCAAAGAATCTCCTTCTAAGGAAGGCTCTGGAAGATCTTCTATGGTCATCTTCTAGCAAGCCACCTTAAACAGGAAAAACTCACTGCACACACTGAAGACTATATTTTATTACAATGAACTATAAATTGCTATCTATATTGGGATTCAGCTATTTCCTTTTTTCAAACATACAAGGGACTGTAATTACCACTCTTTTGATAATAAATTGAATTTTATTAATAAAAATAGGTTGGGCATGATGCCAAGGGCATCCACATTCTATTTCTTTCTGCCATCTGTGAAATGGAGCTGTATTACTACAGTTAACAGGCATGCTGTAAGAATTAATAGATTAATATTTTGCATACCTTTATGGAAATACGAAGTGATAAGCATTACTACTCATCCTGTCTTCTCATCTCAACTTCCTCTAACTCCCCTGCTCCCACAAACAAGAAATAAATCACTCAATATATCTGCCATTTACTCTTCTTCAAACAGAAAACTGTTGTCATTGCTGTAATCTTTCCACAGAGGACCCCAAACCACCACTCACAGGGAGATTCATTACTGAAACTGCTCATCTCCCCCTCACTGCTCTCTTTTCTTTCAGTTCATATCTCAACCTGTCCTTCCAGGTTTTATTTTAATGAACTCACTGTGGTGATGTAATGTCCAGTATTGCCAGCCAACTTTCCAAGCCTTACACCAGTCTAGGAGAGAGAATGGTTGAGGGGGGAGAAGAAAAAAAAAATCAAACCACAATTCAGATAAACTTCATAAAATAATCAGTTACATTTTTCCATTAACCAGGTCAGACTGTATTACAGTCTGACAAACTGAACAGGATGAGAGGGAGACTTGGTTAGTATCTGTAAGGCTGAACTTTAGGAGGTTGTACTTCCTTTCCCCATAATTAAAACTGAATTTAACTGTGTAACTAGATAGACCATTTATGTCTTGGATGAGAAATTGAAAATCTAGACCCTGATGACTCAAGGCAAAATATGTTACTTTTCACAAAAGGAGAGGAACCTGCTTAAAATGGAATTCAACCATAACATACAGGCTATTACATCCTACATCTCTGATCTCCTCTTTTGCAGTAGTGTTCATTTGCCAAAAATTATAGATATTATTAAAATGCCACAATTTCAAAGTATTTTCTCACTGAAAGTTTTCACGAAGAGGATATTGCCATCCCAAAATACAACAGCACTCCCATTCTGCCCAAGTAAGTAAGTAAGTGACTCTAGAAATTTGTGTAAATGTCTGTTCAGAGAAAGCGCAACATAACATGTGAGAACACTATAATCGGTTAACCATGAGAACACTTAGACCTAGACAGTTTAATATAAAATATAGATAAGAGCTGACTCTAGATCATGTACGTGGTAGATTAATAGGACTGTGATGCAATGCAGGAAAGAACTGGTAAATGAACCTCTGGGAATCAGTGCATGTACTTCTAATGTAGGCATTTATATTACATTCATCACTGTGATGTCTGCAGCCTAATAGTAAAGATAAGCTAGAGTGCCCCTACTAACAGGCCCCAAATTCTCTCTGGGGAATGGCTATACAGCCCTCCTGCAGAGCTCTTGACTTAACAGAGGTAGAATTTGCTGAATTTTAGGGTATGTGATTTATTAAGCTTCATCTACTTAACTCAAGAAAACTTCTATGTGTTATCTGAAGTTGCTCTTTTGTGTATACTATTCACACTTCAAGGTATTTTAAAGAGGCTCATTTCAATAAACCCCTAAATAAAGTCATCACCTCTTGTGAATGCCCCAAACTTGCGATACATACACAGCATGATCCATTTTCTAATAAATGATTAATTTAGAGTATAGATTGACAATGGTGACCTCGAAACAAGAAAATCTCTCCTCTTTCAGCACCATGTACAGTTCACTGCATGCTGCCACATTCTCAACAAAAATCTGACATGCTCAAATCCACTTTTAAAGTTGTCATTGTTGTTTTCATCCAATAAAGTCAAAACAAGTTTCAAAGTGTTTTATTAGTGAGACTGAATTGTAACTGTCATGAACATGACATATAATAATGTTAGATGTACAATCACAACGGCTTACAAAACCTACAATTGCTAGGTCATCAGTTTAAATCTTGCATGGAGCGACTGTGCTCTAAAGCTGTTACCATCTGCCAGGCATTCAGCAGCCAGAGAAAGATAAACTGATTGGACTTTTAGTGAGACTTTTGTCGTCTACCACAAGAGTTTACCACCCCAATGAGGCCTCTGAAAGATTCTACAAATGCATCAAGCATCTTAAATCCAATAAGCAGAGAAACAGAAAACAGTTTTAAAAAAGCTGGAAGGGATGGGTGCAAAAGGATATAGACTGTTGAAGTGTGCTGCCAGCACATCAGTTAAGAATTGACTTTTGAGAGGATGAATTTTAAAAGAATGAGGTGCCACAACTGACAGTGCAGGAGGAGCGATGTTTGAACACAGGAATAAGCAAGATCAAAGACTCATTACTATGAAAGTTCTTGGAATTTGGCAGCTGGTAGGATTCTTGCAAAACAGATGCAATGTGGTGGTGGTAGGTTGAGAAATTTAGGGTCCAGTAAGTGATAGTTAGGCAAATTCAGAAGCAGGGAAGAAAGAACTGGTTGACGTAATGCAGGTTAGGTTAAACAGATTAAAATGAAAATGGGAAATTTAACTGTGTAAAACAGAAAAACTGAAAGATTGTTTAGACAGACATAGGAGCACCTAGAGCAAGTAGATTTCCTAACCCTTGAAGATTAGAGACGACTAAGAGTAGTTCAAGAAAAGTCAACTAAAGATTCCTACCTTTACAATGAACAGTAAAAAACTGGGTGTATCCGTATCTCTGTAACTGTCAATTTTATCTTAAAGGTTTAAAAGTAAAAACTGTATAAGGGCTTCTACCACAGGACATTTTTGAGGAGAAAATGTATGATGCACCATATCATAACAAGGTCAAACAGTGAACCATGTCTTTGCATCAGAACTTGTCTAGTGGCACACAGGAAAAATCTGCATGCTTCAGAGAACAAGATTCTTGCACACTGCCTACCCTCTAGATCAGGGCTGTCCAACTTGGGACCCACAAACCACATACAGTGCTCAGGTTAACCAGCTGCCACCACCAAGCTCCCTGTCCAGGTACTGCTGCCTCTAGTGTACCCAGGCTCTCTCTCCTTCCTCCAGCTTCCACTCTCTGCAACTGTCCCCAGGAGGAGTGGGCAGTGCAACATAATGAAATAATGAAATAACAATTCAGCATCTTGAACTTCCCTGGCTAAAATGCTGGAGGTCCTTGCAATGCACCACTGCATTTTGGAGAGCTAAAAGTTTAGAAAAACCTTTTTAAGTTTTAGACAAGATCATGTTGCCATAAGCTGCCTTCTTTTCCTGCAAATACTACAGGATTTGGTGGACAAAGAACATGGGCAAAAAGGTCATATTTAAATGCTACAAATAGGTCCTCAGCATTAAATTCTCCTGCATGGCAGTACAGAAAGCAGCATGGACTTTAAGCAATTGCAGCCAACATTTTATATGCAGCAGAGGTCAGACACAAGATAATGTTTCAAAATCCAAGTGCAGGTCCAATCCAAGGCAGTATCAGAATTACATTAGTAGCATTTCTTATGTTACATTACTACAAGCAAGACAAAATGTAAACACATGGCAAGTAAAATCCATGCTGTCCACAAAAGTTTGTGGACAAGCAGTGAATACAACTTTAATTTCTCAAAATAAAAAAGGTCTTTCAATCTGCAGTTTAGCTCTCCACTACACTGCTCCTTTACCCATAATGTTACAGCTTTCCTGAAGCTCTAAATCCATTTATAGACATCAATCTAGGGAAACACCGTATTTTCTCATATAAAACATGCACCTCTCCCCGCACCCTCCCAAGCCAGCTAATGAAAATTAGGGTGTGCATTATGGGAGAAATAGGGATCTCCATGGGTCTGGAAATCCAGCATCAGGGGAGGAGTGGCTCTGGGAGTCAGAGCAATTAATACTACAACCCCTCCCCTATGGCCAAATTTCCAGACCCAGGCCTGACATGTCCCCTGTGCCAGATCAGGCTGACACACAGAGTCAGTCCATGGGCTATATCTGGCATGTGGCTCAGGAGCAGGCTCAGCTCCCTAGCTGCTGGTAGTCAGTTACTTACCAGTACTACAAGGCAAGATCTTCTTGGCTTTCAAAAACAGGGTGCATATTATACTCTGAGGCATGATATATGCAAAAAAAATACAGTACTATAAATAGGGGGAATCACCTAAAGATCTTAAAAATGTGTGCGCCCATTGTAACATGTGTAGCCAATAACATATATCTCTTTTTAATGAACAAAAACTCCCACAACTTTCAGGCTAGTTATTAGTGCTAGAGGAAGGAGACTATGGTAGAGGAAATAAAGGAAGGATGAGAAAAAAGGAAGGAGGTGAGGGGGCTCACCAGCTGCCTGACAGAAGGAAAGGGAAGAGATTAGTTGTGCCTGTGTGTCTACCGTGCTGTGCATGTCCCAGTATATGCATGGATCAGAGCATGCACGGGCCAGCATGTCTGCTATGATACGCATGTGTCTGTGCATGACTGTTGTATATGTGCCAGCCCATGTTCCGGCATATCTGCTGTACTAGGTGTGTGCCAGTGTGGGTGCGTGCAAGCATGTCTGCGTGCCAGTGCATGCACCAGTGTCTACTATACCATGCATGACCAGTGCATGCATGGGTTGCATAAGTGCCTACCAGCATATGGCAGTCTGTTGTGCATGTGCCAGTGCATGAGTATGCCAGCATGTCTGATACACTGTGCATGTGCCAGTACGTGTGTGCGCCAGCACATTTGTTTGCATGTGCCAGAGTATCTGCTATAGTGTGCATGTGCCATCACGTGGGTGTGCTGTGCATATGAAGGCACGTGTGTTTGCATGTGCTAGCGGCTACTATGCTGTGCGTGTGTCAGCACATACATGTGCTGGTGTGTGTGTTTGCATGGGCTGGTGTGTGCACCAGTGTCTCCTATGCTGTGAGTATGCCGGCACATGTGCTCACATTTATTATGCTGTGCATGTGCCAGGATATGCACATATCAAAGTCCGTTTGCATGTGCTGGCATGTATACCAATGTCTACTATGCTGTGTGTGTACCAGTGCATGTGTTTGCATGTGCCAGCACCTGTGCTAGTGTCTACTATGCTGTGCATGTACACATGCATGTGCCAGTGCAGGTGCTTGCATATGCTGGTGCACATTGCTTGCACATGCCAGAATGCCTACAGTGCTGTGTGTGTGCTGGCATGTGTGCTAGTGTCTACTATGCTGTGCATGAACACACAGACATACCAGCGCATGGGTTTTCGGCACACGTGTTTCCATGTGCAGAAGGCCTACAATGCTGTGCGTGCGCCAGCTAACACAAGCAGGTACTGTGTGCCTGCCTTATTATTAAAGTTACCACATGCCCGAGTTTCCCCAGACATGTTCTCTTTTTGCATCCTCCCATGTCCGTCCAGGCGGTTTTTCAAAAATATCAACAAACATCCGGGATTCTGCCCTGCCTCTGCTCAGCATCGAAGCTTGGGGCTGAGGCACCACGTGCATCTGCTCACAAGGCCCAGGAGCTGAGGACCGGGGGTGGGGGGTGTGCAGGTGTGTCAGGGGCATCTGAGGGGATGGGTGTGGGGGGCTGCTGCAGGGCAGGGAGGTGGGGGAAGCGCTGCCCTTCCAGCAGAAGAAGGTGGGGGACATTGTTCAGGACCAAAAGGGAGCTGTCTGGGCAGCAGGGCTGTGGAGTGCAGGTCAGGCATGAGGGGCACGAACAGGGCTCTGGGGCTGTGGCTTGCAAGTAAGGGGCAGGGCACGGGCATATCACTGCGCTCTCCACAGGCGTCCTCTTTTTTTGGAAATACGGTAACCCTCCTTATTACGCCCCCACAGTCAACTGAAGCGGGGGGACGGC
>NW_005841862.1:697137-714760 GCF_000455745.1 Alligator sinensis | reverse complement strand
CCGCCCCCCACTGCTAGCCCCACCCCCTCCCCCGCGCCACGCCCCTCCGCAGGCTAGACCCGCCTCTCTCCTCTGCGCATGCGCGTCCCGCTGCTCCGTTTTTCCCCTTTCTCCGAGTTCTGTTAGAAAAGGGGCGGAGCAAAGGGAGTGTCCCCGCCCCCTCCTCCTGTTCCCCTCCCCCTGCGCCATGCCCTTCAGCGGGATAGGCCCGCCTCTGCCCTCTGCGCATGCGCGTCCCGCCGCTTTCCCGTAGGTCTGTTAGAAAAGGGGGCGGGGCAAGAGGAGTGGGACAGGCAACGTCACACGGTGGGGGGGTTCCCTGGGCTGGCAATGGCAAGACTAGGGGTGAACACTGGGCCCTGCCCCAGGTCACACCAAGTTGGCTGGAAGCTGGCCCTTGAGTTGCTGTTACACCGGTTAAGCGCTCCCCTAGTCAGCTCTTTGGAGAGTCCTTTTGAATCCTGTCATACCTCCTTTGCACCTGCAGCTGGTCTAAATGCCTGGTGCGATTCACCAGTGACTTGCGTGCCATGTAATATGTGATGGGCTAAGCTGGGACCCTGTTTTTATGGCACGGTAACAGCTTGGTGCCTGTGGCCAGTCTAAATGTCTCATGGGATTCGCCAGGACATTGTGAACTGCATGAGACGTTTGACAGGGGCCTGGCAAGACAGGGCTAGAGCCCAGCTAGTCTGTGTGGCTAAGTAGAAGGCAGGGGAGATTTGCACCTTGTACCCTAAGGAAAGGGAGGAGAGATGGAGAGAGAGAGAAGGAACAAGGTTTCCTGAGCCCAAGCTCACTTCATCCCATGCTGTAGAAGAACATGCATCATACAGCAGTGTATAAAATGGAGGCAGTGGTTAGAATACAAAAGGTTTCATTTTATACAAGGAGTTCGCACTTTTCTCTCTCTCTCTATATATATATATACACATATATACTATAAAGTAGACATAGATATATATAGATGAGAGAGAGAGTAAATATATATACCTTCTAGTATACAGAGTTGTAGTAGAGGATATCTATATTCGACTTTGTATAATCAACTTTATAGAATATATAGAGACAGAATATATACAGAAATATATATATATATAGTTTGTAGTATAAATCGATTATATATATATCTACTTTGCAGCATATATAGAGGATATCTATAATCTACCTTGCAGCATATATAGAGTATACTTTGTAGTATATATAGGGTGCATCTACACTTGATGCTATATCACCGTAGCAACACACTACAGCAACATAGGGTCTGTGGGTGTTTACACGTGACCAGCAGCTGCTTTGCCACAGTGACGCGCTCCCCAAGTTTAGCACGCCGCTACAGCGAAGTAGCTGCTAAAAATAACCGTGTGCCATGCATGCAGTGCAGTATGGGCTGTTACTGCGCCATGACTTAGTAATAATAATAATAATAATCATCATCATCAAGGCACAGTAACAACATCGCCAGAGCTACACATGTAGACATACACTACATATATATACTCTTTATGTGTATATATAGATGTATATACATATACATTGTAATATATATAGTACATATACTGTGTAATTAGAGTACACACACACACAAACGCTATATATATACTACAAAGTATATGTATGTGTACTCTATATATGCTACTTAGTAGATTATACTACTATATATATATACTGTTTTGTAGTATATAGATAGAGTGAATAAATATCTACTTTGTAATATATAGAGAAAGTATATATTTGATTGGGATGTTCCAGTGCTACTGCTGAAACAAAAGCTGAACTTTCCTGGCTGGAGGGTCTTGCCCCTCCACTCAGGATCACATTGATGATCATATTTGGGGTCAGGAAGGAATTTTACCCATGGCTAGATTGGTATGGACTGTGCAAGGTTTTGTTCTGCTGTAGCAGAGGGCATGGCCCTCTACCTGAGATCTCTTGAGCAAGAGAATCCATTTTTAAAGTTTGTTGATCCGTTTTTAAAGTTTGACACATCCCTTTCATATATTCTTGCAACCCATGTGTTGAGAAACGCTGCTCTAAAGTGCCACCCTGCCTTGCCTTCTGCCTAACTTTAGACTCACACAGCTAAAGCTACCTCTCTCTGCTGATGTATCATTACATCTGCTTGATGTTACAGCAGGTGAATAGACTTTCTTCCTCTGTGGGCCTGTATTCAAGTGTGCCCTCCAGTAGATCACCAACTAGTTTACTGGTACCTTGACTTATTCTGTAATGTACGTTTCTTCTTATTACACAACAGTCATACTGTGGGCATTCTCTCTGTCTGTAGCTACTCAAGGACTCGTATTGCTAAGCAGCACTCATGTATTATCTTACAGTATGCGGAGGAGTTAGCCTACTTAGAGACTTGCTGTAGCCAAACTATTCAACTTGTGTGTCTCAATATTGCTAACATTTACAAAATGTATCAGTATGTTTTTCTTAAACAAAAGGTGGGAGGGGGAAGAAAAGGGAATTTATAGACATCTCTTCACATCGCTCTGTTTGGAAGTGACATCTGTAAATAGGCAATCCTTTATAAGATAGAAGATCCTGTTACATCTAGTGTGATGTGAGCCTGCACTAAAATAGTATTGGTCTGTTCTGTAGGCAGACAGATTATGTCCCTTGTTTACACTAGACATGGATTGGTTTGGAAACTATCCAAGATGAGTTAGAGGACATTTCTATCAGCTTAATCAACTGCACCTGCCTATGTTCTCCCAACATGTTGGCACGGAGGCATTTAATGAATACAGTAGTGCCTAGAAGTAAAGCCAATGGAAAATTACAGGTCACCAAATTGAAAATCAGACAGCTTGGATCTGTGGACAGCACCAGCCAGGAGCGCAGCCTTGGTTCTGCCCTGTTTCTCGCTGCTGGTTTCGAAACTCGAAATGTTTCAACACTTTTGAAACATTTCGACTAGCCTCGTTTTGTTTCAAGGCTGTTTCAAAGCCCTTCATTTCAATTCGATCTCTCTGTTTTGAGCTTGAAATTAGTTGAAACAGTCTCAAATCAAAACAACCAGTGAAATTTTGCAGAGCCCTACTGACTAGGAGTTGCCAATGGGCGCAACTGTAAAAAAGGCAAATGAAATCCTAGGGTGTGCCAATGGAGATAAAAAATTCAAGGGCAAAGGTCCACCCAAGCTTAATGGCCCATTGAGCTAATGTGGTTAAGGCCCACCAATTTCTGTAGACAACAGAACACATGGGAGTGATGTGGTTGGCATCACATCCAGCCACCTTTGACTCCCCAGCCTGAATGACCAAATACTTCTTTACAGAAGGGTTGACTAGAAATTACCTTGGGCACAAGTCAAGAACAGAGCTTGAACTCATGCCCCTAAACCTGCAGCAAGATAACTTAGCTCCACTGGCACCACATACCCCTTTCCAGTGGGGAAAGGGAAGTACTCATTATACTGTATAAGGCACTGCAATGCTGTGGCTAGTTCTAGGGGTGGGGTGTGCCCGAAATCTTGCAAAGAAAGACATTTTTTTGCTACTATTTAGTTGGTCCAATGAATGACAGATATCACCTCTGAACCAAGAGCTTTGTGTGACTAGTTCCAGTCACCCAAGTTCAAGAAAGATGAATTCAAACTGAAACAGGTGTAGATAAAGGCTACTAGGATTCTCAGGGGAATGGAGAAATGTGACAAGATGCAACAAAAAAGCCTGGCTTTGTTAGCCTAACAAAAGAAAGGCACAGGGAGATATAATTCCTGTCTAACCATATATCAAGGGGTAAACACTAAAATGGAAGAAGGCAAAAGGACAATACTGGCAAAGCAATAAACAGCTTTAAACTGGCCGTAGGTTAGGTTAGGAATTAGAAGAAGGTTCCAACCATTATAGCAGTGAGATCTGGAACATCTTTCACTTAGAACAGCAGGGGCAAAAAAGACTTAAGGACTTAAAATTAAGCTTGATAAACTTCCGTAAGGGATTATATGACACAGTGCTTTCAATAGCCCGGCACTGAATTCACTGACCAAGACAACCTCTCCAGTCCAATGTTCTTAAAACGATAAGAGTATCTTTTCAGTATTGCCTTTCCAATCTGCTGATTATCAGGAGGTATATTTCTAAGTAAGAACCCCATCACTTTCTCTTCCTCCTGTCTAATATCATAATGCACAGACATCATAATTGCTTATCAATTGCAATGTCCCAAAAAAATGGACTATGGCATCTCTTAATGAAAAAGGCAGGCAGAAAAGGCTAGGTATATAAAGGAAAGTATTTTGCTAGTTAAAATATTTTACTTTTATTTATTTGTCCTGCAGACAGAATCTGGATATTCCTAATCCAACCCCATCAACCTCATAAACACTAGTATCTAAGGGAAAGAACTACTTCAGCCATTATGAAATCATACCTGCAGGGGGTGAAATGTAGTAACTTTGATCAAAGACAGCAGTTCTCCCAAGAGGTTTTGAATAGGACATGAAAAAAGAGCCTAGTTCATTTGAAACTTCAGGGGATCTTCAGAGCACAGTTAGATAACTCTGCTCTGTTTCTGCAAATAATATTCTCAGACAGTTCATGACCACAAGTAGTTAGGATTCTAGTTTTACATCTGATTCAGAAGATGGCACCATCACCACCAGAATGGTGTTTTGTAGTCTCATGCTGGGCCACTGGTTTAGTGATGACTCAGAAGACTGCTACATATTAAAGCACCAACATCTCTTCCTAATTTGGTTTTTCTTAGAAGATCCCCACCAAGTGCAAACTTGCTTAAGCTTGTAGAAGCTGATGCAACCATAGCCCAACATGATATAGCTACCGCCTTATTTTTTAGATCTTCATTAGCATGGTAGTCTATCTTTAAATTTAATCTCTTCTTGCCAGAATTTGTTTTATAAACTGGCTGGAACCAGTTATTTTACAGACCCTAATAATTTGAATATTGTTTCTTACCACACCTTAGGTGTTTACCAAGAAGTGTTTTATCATGAGCCATTTCTGTTGTTTGCCTTCCTGCTTTTCTACCATATCTATTAAACCAATATATTCTAACATTCCCATAAGTAGATCAATAAATAGTACTAATAAATTATACAAAGCAGGTCCTTTTTATCACACCTTATTTCATCCAGAAATTTTTCCTACCTTGGTTGCCTCACCAATAATCTTTTCATAGTGCTTTTACTGAGCTCATGTCCTACATCATGTTTTGTCTCCTCTTTCCTAGTAAGATCTTCTGGGAAAAGGAAGTGTTTTCTTCATGTGATTTTTAAAGAGTCTCAAACATTTGCTACACTGTATAGATTTATAACAAGAACAGACATGACAAAAATCCTGTTTCAACCTGCTGAATAGTCATATAATGAGTCAACAAAGCTTCTATTGTTTACTACCTTAACAAGTAATAGGTTTGGAACAATGATGACCAATCACAGTGCATATGCAAATTAGCTATCATGTGTTAAAGAAACACTGTCAGGTAAAGTTAGGCCAAAAATGTATGTCTTGTTATTATGAGATTTACCGAGATCTTCTGAATAACAGTAAAAAGAATCATGCAAACATTACAATGCAGTATTGACATCTGAATTCTGCTAGTCTATGACATCCTGTAATGGAAATTAACTAGAAATTAAATTGTCAAATTAATAGTGAAAGAGGCATAATTTAATGTATTCAAGGGGGAAAAAAACTGTCCTCACAAACAGATCAATCAGCATTCTGCTAATATCCTTGCATTCATTTACCTTAAGGAATTTAGATGCAATCAACACAACCATTCTTTCTCTTTCTGCATTTCCTTGTCTTGTTCTGTATGTACTTTTCATCTTCTAAAGAAGTAAATAAGACAGGACTGTTATAGGTCACAGTTCCATTCGCTCTACACCTGTATTCATTCTCTAGACACCATTCATTTTCTTCCCTGCTTTAGGCAGAAGTCTTATATATGATCATGTGATTAAAGATTATCTCATAACACATATCTTATACAGGATCAATTTAAGGTTGAACAGGTTGAATAATGCCTAACTTGTATTTGAATTTCGTATCCAAATAGTATTCTTTCAGTAGAGGTTTTGTCTTTGCTTTTTTTAAGCATGTAACTAATGTAGTTCTGTTTTATTTTTAAGAAAAAATGGGAAAGCAAATGCTATTACATACAGCTGTTGCAGATTATGGGTCCAGTGGTCCACCCTGTGCTGCAATACGTGCTTGATATCAGGAGTATTCAGGGTAGCTTGCTAGAGAGCTTGCTATTACTCCTGCTGTCACTCTAAGAGATAGGGGAAGTCCTTCCTCACCTGGTGCCCCTAGAGCGGGAGATGGACTACTTCAATCATGTAGTAGATTCAGAAAGGCCTTGCTGGGGTTCTCTGGTGTGACTTTTAAAGGTATGCTTCTGGAAAGACTGACTGCCCCTGGGTTTCCCGATGCAGTGTGTGCTGCTGTGACAACAACAGACAGCAGTGGCAGCATGGGCCAAGCCATAGGTTGGAATTTCCATGTTTGGGTATTATTTTGACAAGCTGCTAACATTATTCTGCAGGAAGCAGACAATAGGAGGAAATGGTAATACACGCTTATTTTTTAATCAAGTCCAGAGGGAATTTCACTCAAGAAAGAAAATGTACTTTTTGGCCCTGGGCCTTTCTTCTTGCCAAATTTCATAGAATCCTAGGGTTGGAAGGGACCCCAAGTCTCATTTAGTCCAATCCTGTACATAAAGGCAGGATCCACTGTTCCTAAACTAAAATATCCTCCTCATCAGAATGAACAGGAGACCCCCACAAATGGATTTCTAACCCATCATCTTAACTGTGCAACTACCTACACCTACTGTCATCAGTGGAGATTTAGAGTTTCTTTTCAGTTAAAAGTAATGAGAATGTTTTATATAGAGTGTTAGGTAACGTCTCCACCAGTGCAGAGGTATGCTAACCAGTGTAAATTGTGGGGAAGAATGTGGATGAGTGGAAGGGAAGGCTTATCTTCCCAGGCTACTGCTGCTGCAGCAGTGTTAGCACCACTCTGATGGTAGCAGCCCCATAGCTGGGCTCCCTAGGAGCCAGCCCTGGTACCCCATTTGCTTCCTCCCTCTGATATATACATATGGGGTGCAGGACTGTGCCTGTTCTGGCAAAGGCTCCCATGATGGAGGGGGTTGGGGAGTACCATTCCACTTTCTCCACTTCCCCCTCACTCCCTTGATACCCTGCTTGGTGTGGCACTACCCTCCCCATCTACTATGGCCAGGCAGTGACAGCACAGTGCTGTTCTGCATTTGCAGATTCCTGGCATGATTCTAGCACTCCCTCATAGCATCAAGGGCTGGTGCCCAACTCACCTCACCCTAGTTAGGCTACTGTGGCAGGATGTTAGCTGAGTGCCTATGGGAAACTAGGTCAGGACTGTTGCATGTACAAAAGGAAAATATATGGTGGAACATGAACATACCATTGGCATGAGTTGCGTTATTCACCACCACATGAACTAAGAGTGAGTTGTTCAGGACTTTGCAGATAAAATGTTTATACTTCAACAACATTCCTGTGCCCCATCCTGAATTCTTAACACATTTTATTTATGGCAGAAGAACTACTTTAGATTTTTTTTTTCAGTTTGACATAATTTTGTTGAAACTAATTTTTGTACCTCAATAGTTTATAACCAGGTGCCTCCATCACCATGAGTCTCACTGTGGGGAGAAGGGGAAGGATGAAACCTTATAAAACCTGTTCATAAAATAGAAATCTGGTCCACCTGGATCTTGTCCATATGTCTATAGTGGTAGGTCCCAGCATAGGACTGCTCAAGCATATCCTGCCCAAGCACACTGTAAACCAGAAATATACCAGGAGGCTGCTCCTAGCTTGTCTTTCTGTGCCTGTGCCTAAGCCTTCTGGTGCCTAGAGCTGCTGCTTCTTTTGTATAGACAAGGCCATTGGTTTTTTTGCTAGTAGAGTCTAGAAGTGAGGAATTAATTATATCAGCTAAATTTGCTATGTTCTGAGAACACCAAATACATTTGGCAACTTGAAGAGAGATTTTTCAGGAAACTAGAGCTCTGCATCAAAATTGTTAGAAGTCATGTTATTACAAAGAGATGACTGCTAACTCAGCATAAAGCTACATAGTAATTAAAGGTAGTGGAAGATACCTTTTCCAACCTTTACAATACTGAGAGATGTCTGTTTTCTTTAGGATAACTGTATTTAGGAGATGCCAGCTGTGTCCCCTCATCAACACAGAGCACAGCATCATCAGACCAGAGTGGATTATAACAGCTAAGGTTTTTGCTTCTCTACCAATGTTATATAACCATCACCTGCTTACAGTGCTCCTCTACTGTCTGCACTGGACTGACAGGGAAATCCATACATGAAAGAATGAATGGACACCAGTGTGACACCAAATCCAGAAACACACAAAAACCTGTAGCAGAACACTTTACTCTCCTTCAACATTTCATCACTGACCTCAGAGTAGCTGTTCTCAAACAGTACAACCTTAAAAACCAACTAAATGCAAAAATTGTGGAACAAGAAATCATCCACAGACTGGATTGTGTTAAGTGTGGTCTCAACAGAGACTATATAAATTCTTATATAAATTCCCATTGCCTACAGTAGCTTTTATGACCTCAATGTCCGCATAGTTTACTGCTTTGTTTTTTAATTCAACCCATCTTTGCCTCTCTCGCCATTTCTTCTCTCCTTTCCTCCCCTCTTCCTTGTCTTTATATTTAAAGAACTCTTTCTTTTTGAATGCCTGTTCCCTGGGTGTCGATTCACAGCATCTGATGAAGTGAGCTGTTGCTTACAAAAGCTTATGCATCTCCGAATTAGTCTGTAAGGTGCAACTCTACCCTGCCTGCTGCCTGTATTTAGAAGGTAGAAAATAATACAGCTCAGTACATTTAGCCTAGTCTTCATAATAAATTGACAAACTTTGGTTTAAGGAGAGTTTTCTTTCTAAATTTTTATTCACAAAGCACCCTTGAGAAATATTTTTTTTTTAAAAAGCGTGTACTTAATTCAAAATCAAACCAAGCATAACAGCCTGTTGGGCTACTGAGGTTAAGGCACTACAGTTTCTATAGTAAACTGTAAACAAGGGAGTGATGCACCTTGTTTGAATGTCTTTGACTTACCAGCCTGACCAGTTAGAACTGAACTGCTTGGGAGAAGGCAGGTTCAAAGACAGAGTCGAAAGCACATGTTCAGTCCTATAGCAAGAGGCCATAACTGAGTAGTCACCACTTTCAGCTTTCTATTTATTACAGTGTTCTAATTCTTAATCTGTTTTTTAAAAATCAATCAGCAACAAAAGAACAATCCTGCATTGGCCTGAGAATCTATCTGATCAGTAGTTCTCAGCTATACTGCAGAAGTGGGCCTTATCTCTCAAACCCAGTTTTGTGATTTCAGAGATTTTTTTACGTTCCTGGAATCATGCAGTTATGAGAAAATATCAAATTTCATTAAAAATAAGTTTTAAAACCTTTTATGATTGCAAAAGAAATATTGAACACTTCCCTTCTAAAGCTCAAACAAGAAGGTAAATTAAAAGAGCTTTTTAAAATTTCATCATTTTAAAGCCAACCTCATGATTTTTAGAACCTGATTCATAATTTTGGACTGCTTGAAGTTGACTACACTCTGGTAGCATGTCAGAGCATGAATTATATATTGCAAGTTAGGTGTTTTGTGAATATTGAACACTGTGTAGTATAAATTAATGCATGTACAGTAATAAAATGTATGTTGCGTAATAATAACAATGATAATGTCTATATTTTGAATGCAAATATGTTTATTGCATAATATAATTATATACAGTAAAAGCCACATTATCCGGCACTTCATTAACTGGCATGGTCTATTAACCGGCATGTCAGTCAACGCAGCAAAACCGAAACGGGAAGTGGGACTTCCGGTTTCACCAAGTCCTACTTCGGGCCACGGCCCAGGGCAAAGCAGCTTGTGCAGGGCCCCCCCTCCCTGTCCCCCAGCACATTGATGCCAGGGGAATGGCAGCAGGGGCGGCGCGGTTAATCTGAGATATGGATGCACTGGACGCAGCAGGAGGAGCGTCTTTGCCCAACCAGACAAAGACATTTCTCAGGTAACCAGCATATTTGGTTATCTGGCGCCCCCATTCCCCATGGATGCCAGATAACAGAGCTTTTGCTGTAAATTATACTGCATAACATTATTAGACAGACAGACAGACAGACAGATGTGTACTGAAAGTAAGTGTCATTTTTGGCCATACTGCATACACCAAATTCACTTTGAAATATTGTATTATTGTGTTGTGAAGTATTTAGGCTCCAGACCTAGCTAAAATAGTAAAATGGATCCTGAGAAAGATCATGGAAGAAAATAAGCTGTCTGGTTCAGAGGTTACAGAAGAAAAAAAGGAAATAGCTTGTGAGTTGCGAGTGAAACACTGCTAAGAGTCCCTGGAGAAGGAGACTTAATAGGCATCTCTAACCTCTCTGATTCTATGTCTTATACCTTCTGTTTGATCTGTATTTTATCAAGGTCACCCTTGCTCCTGGCAAAGGGCTGCTCACAGGCATTTTTTTCTTCCTCTATTAAAATGGTGTCTCCAACAAGTCATCAAAAACAGGCTCTTCCTTTGGGTGTTAAATTTCAAGTTGTAGGGTGTTTCGCGAAGGGGGAAAGAGGAAAAAAAGGGCTCAAAATTAATTTGCCTTGGAAGTCAGTACTGCAAGAAAGTTCTCTATTACAGATGCAACATGGGTGCTGACTGGCTGAAGCCTTCTTACCCTAATGAGCTTAAAATCTTATTTGTAGTTGACATCTGTCAAGACAGAAGCAAAATACACAAGTCCTCTTAATCCATTAGCTCTAAGTTCAGACAAGCTTTCACATTGCTTTTCTGCAATAGAAAAGGAATATTTAAAAGGAAACAAAATACAATGGGATGGTGTGTACTTTCCTTGTGACGGGATCCTGGGAAGTAAGAAAAATTGATTATGATATAAAAAAAAAGACTTTCTACAAACTGGAAGAATTGTCGATGAAGCCCTTATGAGAAAAATGCCAGATTCCAGTACGGGATGAAGCCGTAAGTTTTATTATCTCTTATTCTTTATTCGATCATCTGGATATTGACAGAAAAGGCTGACAAACAAGGTGACAGGATGGGCTGCACACCCTCCCGCAGTGAGATTGTTAATCATATTGCAAAAATTGGAGGAAGGACTCTAAATAATCCTAAAGGTATCTTTCCTGTTGATCCTGGGGACAAAGAGTTCTCAATTCCGTTGCTGGTCAAAAATTCATCTTACTATAACACTGATGAGAGCTCCCAGAGTGGGAGTCAGACGAAAGATGGTCTGAAGGAAAATCAGGAAAAAGTACTGGAAAGGGACAAAAATGCTAACTTCCATTTGTCATCTGAGGATCATTCACATCACAAGATCCTCAAAGATGACAAGAAAATCAAGAGGACAGAGGCTGAATCATCCCTGTCCAAAATGACCGAGTCTCAAAAACATGTAGCTGGGGAGACACGGATCAAAAAGCAAAGCTCCTGTGAATCAGAAACAGCTGCTTGCACTTTGGATGACAAGAATGAAAGCAACTCAAAGCAAATACCTAAGAAAGCAAAGAAACAAAAAAGCCACAAACAGGCAAAGCAGGGTCGTCACTGCAAAACCAAAGAAAAGTCCATCTCACCTCTGTGTGAGACTGAGGAAAAGGTGGATTTCCCAGAGTTGCTTGTTAAAGCCCATCAGAATGCTTATGCCTTCCTAAATCCCAACCTTTCCAAGTATGAAGCTATCCTATGCATGGCCAATCAAGCTACCCAAACTCAGCTGCACTTACAGCAGATGGTGAGCTTTCTAGTGCTTCGCTTTGATGAAATCAACCAGCTCTTGGAAGAAATTGCCAACGATGGGGAAGAACTCCTCAAAGAGGTTGGTGAGAATCTATTGTGGCCAGCTGGGAAAGATGATCCAAAGGAGCATCCAGATCTTTTGCAGCAGTTACTACAGTATACAGTCAACAAAATGCAGGTGGTAAATGGAACAGTGGCTTCCCTAACCTCGGATGCCTTGCAAGAGTCATGCAGCTACTTACAGTCTGCAGCCAGCAATTTGGAATTAAAACTGAAGGCAAAGCAAGGTTTTGATGAACGCTTACTAAAGACCATAAAATTGCTTGAAGCCTCTGCAGTGGGGCCCTCTGAATCCCATAGCAATGATAGGACTCTATATTCTGAAGACAGTGGTATTGGCGCAGACAATGAATCTGTCAAAGGATTCAAATCCCTTGATAAGCTTGGAAAGGAAGGAAGCTGCAAGGCTTGTGTTTGTGATCATTCATCCCAAAAGCACATCGGACCACCAGAAGAATATATGGAGGATGGCACATCAGCATTAGTCACAACCAGATCTCAGGACTATGCACTTGAAAGGCATGGTAAAGCAGTATTTTATCCATCTGTGGACAACAAAAAAGGAATTCCGTGCCTGGAGTCAGCAATAGATCTTTCCATCAGCCCCCAATGTTCAAGCCTAATCAAAAGCCATTCCCTAAACTCCTTCCTGTCTGATTCCACCCAGGAAAGCGAACATTTAAAAAACTGTGAGTCAATAGATTATCCTTCTGAAGATGAGGAGAGTACCCTGGGGGAGGAGGAGGATGACAATGTAAGTTTATCAGAAATGAGTAAGGATGCTCTACTTAAAAGACAAATGTCTTCACCAGCAGTAACTGATACTGCATGGAGAACAGCCACTAAAAGGATTGAGAATCCAGAGAAGGAAGAGATAATATTGAAGATGAAAGATGCAATCAGTGAAAAGATCAAGTTTGTCCCAGCTGGATCTGAACCGATGGGGTGGGTAGAAGATGGAAAAGCAGCAGTCACAGCAAGGCCTAGTACAGCAAGTGGCAGTCGGAGACTTGCAGTTAAACAAAGAAGGTCTAGGTCAGAGGAGTCCCTCAGAAGCCAGGCAGAGGACCCAACCCTTTTAGAACTCCAAAGGACTCAAAAGGAGCTCAGCAAAAGACTGGAAATATTTTATGCACTTAATGGGAGCAAAGATACTGATGGAAAGTGGGAGTCCCTAAAACCAAGAGCAGTGGTTTATGTGCAAGACGCTGAGCCTACTACTCTTAGACCTTCTAACAACAAATTAAAGGCATGCCTCTCAAAAAACTTCAGCATTTTGCCTAATCAGGATAAGGTCCCATTATATAGGGCTGAGCAAAATCCTGCCAGTCAGCCCGATCAGAGGAGCAGTAGAACACCTTCAAACATTGCTGTGTTCACTCAAGATTCATCAAATGGGAAAGACAATGAACCTCCTGAAACACAAACATTGAACAGTGGCAGTTGTACCCCTCGTAAATCCGTCAAAAAGCTTATTGAGTGAAGGCCTTGTGAAACCTATTCATTTAAGACCCTTAGGACCAATAAAGTGCATCAGAAAATATGGACTTCCAGTAATGCCTCCCACCCTTCCCTTTCAGAGAGGATTAGCACCTTTAAGTCACAAGCATCGTGTCTTGCCAGTCAGAGACACAAACCTTCCAAGCACAAATGCAACCCAGTGTAACTCTTCAGCAGCTCTTCCACCTCCTCCTGCTTCAGAATTAAACACAACTGACACAAATGGAGAATATGATGTAGATTTTGAGAATCTTCCCCCACCACCTCCTGAAATATTAATGGACAATTCATTCGACTTATCTGTGTCTGAAGAAAGTATAAGAATGGAAGGAAACTCTTTAGAAGAGACTAAAAAGCCTGCCAAAACAGAGATTCACATGGCTAAGAGAGCACAAATTTCTCCAAAGATGAAAGCCTCCCTATATTCTATTGATTTATTACCAAGTAAAAATATCAACAGCCCCAATGTTTTTATTAGTAAAGTTTTAAGGAACACTGGAGCAGACCCAAAATTTGGAAAATATGCATCAGAACAGAATCCTTCCAATCTGTACAGCCAAGAAAATACATTAGCATCTCAGAGAGAGCAGGAAATGAAAGAGGCTGCAGATTTGTATAAGCAAACTCATAAAATAATACCTCTTCCATATCCCAGTGGATTATCAAAACAAAACAGAAAGGAAAACCCATCAGAAAGGAAAGAGTCTGGTATAAATTTACCTTCCGAGCAAAACCCAAAGCAAAGTTCTCCTGATTCACTCAGGAGAAATGAGAAAAGCGCAGTTCTCCTTAGAAGAGTCTCTCCCACACGAACACCACCTTCTTCTCCACCCACTGAGAAACGGCTCTCAAGTCCACCTATACATCCCAGACACGTTGTGCAGGTTTTTAGCCCTGTGCAGCCAAATTGTTCTCCTACACACAGGCAACCTAGTCCTCCAACCAGCCCAAAAGTATCAAGCCCTCCAACACAAAAGAAGATGTCTTCTCCACCGACTCAACGAAAACTGTCTAGCCCTCCAGTGGGACGCAAACAAAGCCCACCAACTCAGCGCAAGATGTCAAGCCCTCCAACGAACCGCAGAGAAGCAAGTTCACCTCCATTCTGTGCCACCCCATCCCCACCAACTTCTCCATCTTGGTCATACAAAGGACTAAAAATCCCTTCAGATTCCAGTGATGAACAACAACCTCCTTCCTCAAAGGTTGGCAGTAATGTACATTCAATATTTTGCCCAGCCACCTCTTCTTTATTTGAAGCCAAACCTCCATCTCCGCCTAGCAAACCCACTGCAGAGGTCACAGGCAAAACTGAAGTTTCAGCTTTTGCCCCGAAAAACAGTGTTCCGCTCAGACCCTGGGGGGATCAGTCCAGAAGGCTGGCTGCAAGCGCTGTCAACCCTCAGCCTTTTGTCAAGAGAAGCTTCTCTGACCGCAGACCAGGGTTTCAGCTGAGGCTTCCAGCACCAGCCTCAGCCAGCAGTGAACCTGCACTTAACCAGCCCAGGTGAGAAACATCCTGCTTTCAGTCCAGATTTATAGGTTGTTTCATGCTCTGTATGCTTTCTGGTTTTGGCGAGAGTTTAGTCCAGTCCAAAGATCTCTGAGAAGTACCCAATTATGTGCAGAACAGTAGTACCAGGATCCCCACACCCACTTTGACCACTCTTACGCTAACCAAGACTTGAATAATTCACCTCCCAGGCTGCAGGAGGGAGTTCAGTCTACAGAATTCATTCAAGCCTTGGCAGTCAACTGAGACAGCTAACCAGACTCCCAGTTAGAGACAGATTTTGTAGTGCAGAACACTTCACTTTAGACGCATGCATTCAGTTCGTGTAATGCATGAGACAGCCCTCCAACAGTAACAGTTATACACTGCTAATGACTTGGGTTGGTTTCGGATGAACAACCTGGAGAGAAAGGTTATCTTGCTATAAGTCCCTGAGCCAATCTCTGAACTGAATTCTGTGTTTAAATATTTTAAACTACTAAACAGAAACTGTGTATAGGTGATTTGCAGGCATCTATCTCCTCAGTTACAAAGCTTTATTCATAAAGCTGGCACTTGAAAACCTGATCTCATCATTTGGGCCTACATTTTAAAAGCCAGCTACTGGTTTGGGGTGATTCAGTTGGTGGGTGCACACTTAGAGCTTGCTCATGAAAGCTACAAAGCTTCTGCAGTTGCCATGGACTTACAGATGTGGTTGTTCTGAAAAATTGTGCCTCCCTCCCCCCCCTTTATTCAAGTTGAGTCCTCCATAATCAGTGATCACTTTTGAAAAAGCTGACCTTAACATATCCAGTACTTAAAATTACAAGACAAGCTGGGAAATGTAATTCATCAATGTTTGCAAATTAGACTAAGATCATCAAATGTCATGGAAGTGCAAAATGTTTTTATTTTAGCTTTTCATGATCTTAGAACATTTAAGTCCATTAAATTTTAAGCTATACAAGAGGATTAAAAGCCTGATCATGCATCCCTTTCTCATGCAAGCAGCATTTATACTAATGTCTGTAGCTCTGCTAAAGTCAGTTGAACCATACATGTGAATAAGAGTTTGCAAGATCAACCCTCAGCCAATAAAACCCCATCTTTAGTGTATATGTGCATATGACTGGGTGTATTAACACACACATATATATACAAAATGTATCTGCAGTACAGGAATGAACTTAGAACATAAATCCAATGTCCAGATATGTCCTAGTAAACAAAATAGGACCCAACTTCTCTCTTGAGTATTGCAAATAACCATATATGTCTAATGCTGGTTACCTATACAAAATAATGACAAAGCCTTCAGTGAATACTAATGGTTTTGCATCCTGGGCTGTTTTATTGCGCTATACTTTGTAACGTTCAGAGTAAGTTTTAGCTCCTAAACAATGCATTTTTTATGTACAGTGTAAAATCGGCATCATCTGCTACAGTGTCTGCTGGCTGAAATAAATGTTTCCAAGAGGGCTGTATGTCAAGCCTTGAGCCAAAAAATGCATTGCCAGTTTTATAGATTAATTTTAAAAATAGGCTATTATAAATTGCTAGTTAATTTCTTCTTCGATGATGAATATTATCTGTCTGTTGTACTCAGTCACAGCACAAATGATAATATAAAAAGGACACTGAAATAAACTATAAATACAATTGCTCTTTTCATGAAACACTGATATATCTCTCTGAGTCACAAATATACAGGTTCCCAAGTCACTTCAGAAAAAAGAAACATACACTGAGTCAAACTCAGTTTTACATTTCCACCAGTGTAATCCCAGAGCAATTCTATTGAATTACTGAAGATTTGTATCACTTTAAGTGGGAGTGAATTTGGGTCCACTATTTACAGCTTACATTGATTTAATATGCAAAGCAATCTTGCTTTTTTCTTAGGTTTAAAATCAACTACTCAGCCTGTGGCTTATAGACACTGCTTTGAATTTTATAATATACCTATCTGGGCCCTAATGACATGCACAGTGACAAGCAGATGTGTGATGTTTGAGGAATCTGCACACTGAATATTACAAAAAGCCTTGAAGTTCCCAGTGTCACTGCCTATAGAACCAGCACTGCATCTTCTAGGACACTGAAATGAAATGGTTTCAGAGCATAGGCATGCTGCTGCATGGCTAGTGACTCATAGCTCAAGCAGCAGTTTTCATTAACAGAACTGTACGCAACCCCCTGGGCTCTGATTCATTACTTCCAAATGCAGTAGCCATACAAGGCTTCATCAGCTTCTCTCCTCATTCAGTTGGCAGAAGCAAAATTTTAAAATGCTTAAGCCTTAAAATGTCAAGAAGTAGCCCATGGATCCCAGTGTCTCCAGGCTCCAATAAAGTCCAGATCTAGATCTGAACTGCACACTACAGGCCCATGCAAGGACCAAGCTTCTCCTCATTATTCCTCGCTTTACCATGCCCAAGACCTTCCTATCCCCCTCCTTTCTTACCAAGCTTAGCAAACTCCTGGCCACACTCTCCCTGGTGAGCATCACATGTGGACCTCTCTCAACAGGCTGACTTACTCCTACCTGTCCCTAGACTGCCAGCCTGGCAGGACCAACCCTGGGCACTTGTCAGTGCCTTCCAGCTTCTTCCTGTGCGTTAATCTGTGAGGAGGGTCAGGAAACTGTAAGAAGAGCAGGAGGCAGGGAGTATTGTGAATGCAGATAGGAAGAATAGCATTTACCTGCCAAAGGGAAAGA
>NW_005841862.1:692126-697044 GCF_000455745.1 Alligator sinensis | reverse complement strand
AGAGACACCGGAAGCAAAGGGCCTGAACCACTAAGCCTCAATAACTAGGAACTCCCCCTTCTCCAGTATACCACCCTCCGTTTCAAGATGCTGAACATGCTGACCTCAGGAAACTAATTATTTCTCAGGAGTTATACAGGCTCCTAAGATAATTGTTGAGTTAGACATTTCCGTGTGCACACAGCAGGCTGGGTCCGGCCTGATCAGCTTGGCACCTCAATTTAGGCATAGCAATGCCTAAATATTGACAGCTAGTTCCAGGAGGACAATCTGGATGGGCAGGATCACATTCCAAAACATGATTCAAGAGCTCATCTGTCCCTAGAGCTAAACACTAAGCATAGAGGTGTGTCTGAACTCCTGCCTCGCTCCAGAATTTAGAGGCCTGACTCAGGCTACACATTAGACATCTCCATTCACTCAAGATCCAGGCCATCTCATGCCTCCTCTGAAAGTGGATGCTTAACTACTTGTTGCCCACCCTTCTGCACACTAGCCTAATGATTAGAGCATTTGCCTAGGAAGTGGCTCTCTTTGGCCTGAGGGGATTGAAACCTGCATCTCCCACTTCCCAGGAGCATGCCCTAACTAAAAGGCTATGGAATGCGCTGGGTGGAGGCACTCTCAAGCCTTCCTCTTGAAACTGAGACAAGAATACAAGAGTCACGGGGCCAGAGAGAAAAAGCATAAGCCAGACAGAGCATAGGCCAGGGGCAAAGGCATTCCCTTGGGAGGGGAAAGATCTGGATTGTAGTCCTGGGACTGTGTATGCATTTCACTTTTCTGCCAGGTGGCCTAGTTTCAGCAGCAGTAGGGAAGAATGCACCATCTTAAATTGTCCTTGTAAATTGATGGTTTGGTCTCCTGTTAGTGGGCAAAGTGGCTTGGATTTCCTTTGGGCTAAGGAGGACCTAGAACCCAGGTCTCCTGCTCCCATCACTAGACTACTACGCAAAGGGTATTAGGGGAATAAATGAGACTGTAGCTGCTGCACTTTGTACTGAACTCAGTTCAGATCGGGCAAATTAGGTGTGCTTGGGGACATACCAAGTTTTGGGTCCCTCTGGTGATTCAGGTACCAGTTCAACTCTAATCTGGTTAACAGTGGGGCTTAAGCATGGTAGCTGTTCAAATGGATCCTGGAAACCCCAAAGTAGGCACCAAATTATTTTAGGCACTTTAGTGGTTTGTAGGTGCTGGAGCAAGACGGTTCTGAATTGCTTTTTGGAATTTAGATGCTGAAATTCAACCCGAGTCCAACTGAGGTTGCTTACAGGACCAATATGGATCAGGCCTGATATTTTCACAGGAAGTAGATAAACATTTACAACAGGATCTCTCTAATGAAATAACTGGCACAAAGAAGCTGGAAAAACCACTGATGTAGTCCGTTTCTGATATCTCCATGAATTCTGGGACTCTCTTCTTCCATTTTTTTAACACTGAGAAACAAACTGCTTGAGGCAAGAGACCACTCATGATCCCAGGTACAAACCACCTGATGGGACTCTGGGGTTAGACCTTTGAAGACTCACCACTTCATTGGCCAGCCTAGTCTCCCCCAACTGGACCAGGAAGAGAATAAGCTTCCAGCCCATTCTGCCAACCAACACTTTTGGGCCCTGTAAATATGCACCTCTGCCAGTCCTGCACTCTGAATGGTCCACTAGAAAGCAAGGAAATGGCCCCTTTTTAAGTGTATAAATAGCATCCCATTTCATCATTTGCAGGAAATCAAGATAAAGGATTTTAAATAGCTCACTATCCCAGACTGTTGCTACAAGAGCTTAGCACGGCTGTTGTCACTATCAAGACCCTTGTTTTATTGTTCCGGTTTTCATCCCACGACTGGCTGCCATCTGGGCTGGCTTTGGGCACTAAGATTCTTCCTCTGTATTAGCCTGGCCATTGGATAACCATCAACACTAATGACATGTTTGCAAGGCAGAACTTGGATGGATTCTCTGTTTGTGCAAATCCTATTAATCTATAATAAGATTTGTGTGTATTTAGTGAAAAAAAATGCTGTTTGCTTCATAGCACTGCTCTCAGATTAAGCCCCTTCACCAGGGGTAGAGCTGGGATGGAAGGAAACTTAAAATGTTACTCAGATTTCATTCAGTTAAGGAGAAGCATGAAGCTTGGAATCAGTGACACAGACTTAAAGCAAAACTTGAGCCCTTCCAGACTTGGGGAAGTCTGGATCAGAATTAGATCTTCAGGAGAGGTCCTACATCTCTGTGTTTGTCTAAATCTCTTGATCTGGCACTAAGAGAAGGGTAGTCTAATGGTTAAAGCAGTAGCTTAAGGATATGTCCACATTTGATGTCCCTTCTGATTGAGACTGGATGAATCTGCAAATGCTATTAATGTGTAACAATAAACTCCGGCACATATCACACTAAAGTATTTCTCCCAGGCACGTCGTTTGAACATGTGCCTGGGACCGCAGCATGTTGAGCCAGGTCGGAGTAGCCCTGGCTGGCAGAGGGCCCTGCGGGTTAGCCTGCCAGCCTGGGGCTGCTCTGACAAGGCTCAATGTGCTGCAGAGGGACTGGCTGGGGCATGAGGGTGCTGCAGCGTGGGGCTAACCAATAGGCAGCTGCCATACTGAAGCACCTTCATGCCCTAGCCAGCCCCATCAGCATCTACACATGCATTGCTGAGCATGAAAAATCCACAGCTGGCTAGTATTTGTATTGGCAACTACTAACCTGCTGCAGAGTTTATTAGTTTCCTGACACCTAATAAGACCACATGTGTAGACACCAAGACGTTTACTATGGAGCTATTTTAGCAACTCCTCAGTTAACGTCTCGTGTAGATGCACCCACTGGGTGCAAATTTAAAGTGCAATACAGTTTACTGAATAAGTCCATCTGGAACTTCTCATTTAGGAATCGAGTGTTCCCTCTTTCATGATGTTATTCAGAAGAGTTTTTCCAGATGGTCTCCTGAATAACTAACTCCATGTGTAAACAAGCCCTGAGACAGGAGATCTTGATCAAGTTTATGCTCCATCACAGATCTCCTGGGTACTGTTGGTTTATCCTTTCTGTGCCTCATTTTCCCAGTACGTAAAACAGGGAAAAGAGTACTGAGCTATTACAGCAACACTTTTTCCTGGGGATTTTGGATCTGGATCCAAATTCTGCAGTTAAATTCCATCTCTAACTTCAAGTGAATCCATTTGCCTACCCTTATATTCAAACACACTATAAAGACTTTTTGTGCTGATAACATATTACCATACTTTAAGTGGTGGGTTCCCAAGAGAGGTTTGGCGATAGGGGACTGCAACTCAGAGACCAGGAAAATAAACTGACCTCACTGTAATAAACATTTAAAAAAGATGGAGGTTTTTCAGTAGGCCTTGCTACACTTCCTCATAATGGGTTAACTTGCTCTACTTAGAATTTTAAAAAGGTCTTGATTGATTAGCCTCTTATCTTAAGCATCTTTTCTGTCTGCAGCATGGGGGAGAGTACTAGAAAGGCAGGTGATTCTTGGAACAGCCCATGTTTCTCTGAGATCAAGGACTCCAACAGATCCTCTTCTCACCCTGAACTCTACATCGTGGGTCAGGGTCTCCAGAGGGAGTGACAAACCAAGACACTTAGAAGATCAAAGGTATGATGCAGGTTAGATGGTCCAATACCCTTGTCACAGCGACCAAATATTGCGTCAGAACATTCCAAAAAAAGGAAGACAGATTATTAACTCCATTTAAAATCTCCCCATCACTTCCTAATTAAAAACCAGCAGGGTGCTCACCACCTGTTTGTTTCTTTCATTATGCTTTATGATTTGACTCAGATGTAAATTTAATATAAACTGTATGGAAAATTTAATATTCAACTGTTTGGAAAATATAGAACAGATCCATCTAACTGTATAAAAACAGGGCCCTGCTGCCAAATCTTTCACTGCTCTATTAAATTCAAATATTCAGAAAGTTACAGAAATTAGCATTAGGTGGCATGTCAGCTATTCAGAAGGTTTCAGTGTTTCTATTTTAAAACCAAAACCACTATCCAGCAATTTCCTGTGAGGGGTGAAATCTTAGTTCTGTGGAAGTGAATGGCAAAACACCCAGTGATGAAGTAAGTCCACACCTTACAAAAGGTCATTCTATGCATCTCTGATTTAGTTAGTTTGTAAGGTGCAAATCTACCCTGCCTTCTGCATGACTTCAGACTAACATGGCTAACTACCTCTCTCAAACCATTCACTGGCATTCACAAGGCCAGGGCCTCACCCTAGGGATTCTGTGTGCATTACGGTTGTGCAAAGTTTTGGGTGCCAATTTGATTCAGAGGAGATTCGGCCCAATTCGGAGGCCGAATCTCCAAATCCAAATCGAATCAGGAGACCAATAAAAAGGTCTGAATTGATTCAAAGCTCTCCAAATTGATTCGGAAAAGATTCAGAGAGCTTTGGAGATTTGGGCAGTCCCCACTCACCGCCGCAGGGAGCTAGACCCAGACTCCGTGCTGGTAAGCAGGGGGTGGGGAAGGGGGAACTGGAGGAAGGGGGAGGGGGAAACAGGGGGGACCCCTGCCAGACCCCTTCCCCTGCTTGCTCCACCAGCCCCCTGGCCCCCGCCTGCTCCCCCAGCCCCTCCATGGCTGCCCCACCCAGTCCAGCTCCATTTCTTTAAAAAGGCCACCACTCACCAGCTGCTGCAGCAACTGTCAGGGCTTCTGAGGGCTTGCCGCAGAGCCCCCCACACAGCATGGGGCAGTGGGGGCAGCAGGGATTGCCCTGTTGCCTGGCAGGAGCTGGTGAGTGCAGGACTTTTTTTTTTTTTTTTTTTTTTTTTTTTAAAGAGCTGGGACTCGGAGAGCAGGTGGGAGATGGGGGTCTCATGACAGAGCCCTCCATGCAGCACAGGGCAGTGGCAGGCAGCAGGGATTTC
>NW_005841862.1:656625-692113 GCF_000455745.1 Alligator sinensis | reverse complement strand
AACAGCCGGTGAATGCTAGGCTTATTATTTTAAAGAGCCAGGAGGCTGGGGCGGGGGGGGGGGGGGGGGAAGCAGCCATTGAGAGGGCTGGAGGGTGGGCAGGGCATGGAGCCTGTCCAATTTAGAAATTCGGCCGATTCGGCAGCAGCCAAATCTCCGAATCAGATTTGGCCAAATCGATTTGGGACAGCGATTCGAATCATCAAATGGAATCGCTGTTCCCTGAATTGGCCAAATACGAATCCAAAGCAAACATTAGCTACTTCACACATGCCTAATGGACATGCTAGGTGCATCTACATGAGATGTTTACTACAGAGCTAGCTAATTAGCTCCTCAATAAAACATCACTGTCTACACGTGCAGTGCTATTAGGACAGAATAAACTAATTAACTCTACAGTAGATTAGTACAGCTAGATACAAGTAAGAACCTATGGTGTGGTTATTTACCCTGCTGCAATGCACACGTCAATGCTTACAGGGCTGGCTGGGGCATACTTGTGCCCCAGCCAGCCCCTCCACAAAATGTTGAGCCAGGTCAGAGGAGCCCCAGGCTGGCAGGCTGACCTCTGGGGCCCCCTGCCAGCCAGGACTGCTCTGCCCCGGCTCAACATGGTGCGGTCCTAGGCTCATGTGTAAATGCTGTGCCCAGGAACAGTTTATTCAGCCACATTAATTTCACATGTAGATGCCCCTGCCAAGAATCAAATTAAGTACAGATAATGAAAATAAAATTGGTTGAAATAAAAAGAAAGAAAAAAAGAGAAACATTTTCAAGGAGAGCTTTTAATCTAATGCAATTCCTTTAACTATTGTGGAATGTCAACACTTCCAACTCCCAGAACATAAGCCTTAATCCCGATTACAGTAATTTTGTAATACCTGACCAGCCATTTTAGAAATGCTAGAGCAAGTAAGCGGCTGCATTTATATAGTGGTTACAGGAGACTAGGTCACAAGACGACCTATTCTCCTGTTACTCTGTGAAGGAAGAGAGGATTTATTCTATATCCATGTAAGACTCTGGAAAGACACTCCCCCACATCCTTGTCTAAAATGGAGGCTTGATTGAGTGCTGACTGTCCAGCAGAGCCTATGGACAGCCGCAACAATTTTACTGAATTAAAAGTTGGAGAGAAGGACATCTTACTTATGAACATGTGTTACCTGTTGTGTTGTAACCATTTTGCCTCTGCTACCCTACAGTAAGTAGAAGCTAAACTGGGGCAATTTACCCCTGAATGAAACAGCTGCTAAATTACTGTTGCTTCCACTTACCACAGGATAGCTCAGACATAAAGAACATTTACTGGACATCAGTTGGACTTGTGGTGATTGCCCTGATGAACACTTTTAAATGGGTATAATTGTTTTGCCTGCCCCTACTAAGATAAAGGATATTGGTAGGCAATATTAACTTCTAAACTTGAGCATTTTACTTTCTTTCCACGTTAGATCTGAGTATCCACAGCTTTAGACCAAAATCATTTGCAACAGGCATCTTTTAAGGCAACTGGGGATTTTCTGACTCCTGGGCCCCTAAGTTTGGACACAATAGCCATCACTCATTAGCATTTTTGAATATATTCCTACTATAAATTTGTGTTGATTGGCTAATCTGAGACCATAAAAGCAATCCCTGAGATAGAAGGTCAGAGTTTATCAGTCCTTTTTTAGAGGATTATGGTCTGTACCTCAGAATCAGTCTATAGTGTTTTAGCTAATGTTGGGCTTAGTTTCAAATGTGATCTGGACGAAGTAAAGTCCAGAAAACATCGTGTGAAATTTTATCTTTTTATTTGCAGGATGTTCCAGGGCTCTCATCTGACGGTAGTATCTGAGCCCGTCAAGCACCAGTGTTGCAGATGGGAAACTGCAGCACAGAAGATTAAACAGCTTGTTCCAGGTCACATGAGAAGTCTGTGGCAGAGTTGAGAACTAGACTTTAAACTTTCAAGTCCAATTCAGTGCCTTAACTATAAAAATATCCTTCTTCAGTTCTGCTTATAATAGACTCTGTGCCATTTACCATCAAAAGTAAAGAGAAAAACCTTAATGGTATTTAAGTTGGTCACTTTTTTTTTTTTTTTATAGAGGGCTGTGGGTGCATTTACATGTGCACCATTACTGCTCAGTAACTGAAAATTACTGCGGTATGGGAACACATCTACACATTTGTGCCCATACTGCGCAGTAACTATAGCGACTTATGCCGCCTTGGGAGTAAATTTGCTGCCTGTATGATGCAGGTAGCAAATTTACTCCTGAGTAGTTACTGCACAGTAAGGCATGTATAGACGGCATGTATAACCCTGTTTATGTGGACTGACTTGGGAGTAACTTTACTCCCAAGTCAGTGCACACACAGTGTTACTGTGCTGTAACACCTCCATGTGTAGATGCCAGTCTAAAAACTGCTTGCTGCACAGTAGCTTATCACACAGTAAGTTACTGTGCAATAAATGCATGTGTAGACATGTCCAGCTAGTAGTAAAAAGATAGCCCACACAAAAAAGAGTTGCTTTACACCTGTGTGTTGAAAAGGAAAGGCCAGATTCTGTGAGATGTTGAGAACCCTTCACTTTTGCAGAATCACTCAGCCTTCATAAGATTTGATCCTGTGAAAGACACAGGACTTGCTCTAAAACCCACTGAAGTCAATGAGAATCTTTCCTTGGCTACCTCCAAGACGGTAGCAACTGAGTCTAAGGGAGGAATGAAATAAGAGGTGAGATTACATTCAAAGAGTTGTCAGTCTTGGATGTGTGACAAAGATAATCAAAAGGTTTGTGACCTCCAATTGATGAAAAAAAGCTTTCTCCCTAGTTACCTATTGAGGGTATTGACTTGTGTATCTCGTGCTAATAGCTGTGCTAAACAAATCCCCACCACCACCTCCTAAGAAAAGCCCTAGAGAGGCTGCATCAGAAAACAGCAGGGAAGGTACTTGTGGAGACCAGCTTTTTACATGAATATTGCAGCTCTGTGGTGACTTCATAAAAATACATATCTATGCAAGGGGCTTATTGATTCTGCAAGCAAAACCCACAGCAGACAGAAATGAACTGGAAACAAAGCAGTGGGATAAAAGCATTTTGCTTACATAAATAGAACTTTGAAGGTGAAATGCAACTCTGCGTGAGGACAACTTCTATTCAATTATTGTTGAGATCATTTTATTTCCTTTCTTCCTTAAGATTTTATGTTGAAATTTCCCTTGCATCAATATTTGATGAAAGGCAGGCTTATTCAAAAGCATTTACTTAGTTATTTACCAAGGAGAAAAGCCTATCCAAGATCCATAATACATCAAGGAGTGGGGAAATTGGTGGTACAAGACTTCCTGCTAGCAAAAAACATACAGGAGATAAAGACTCTGGAGGATGTTCTACTGGTACGCTGGTCTAGAGTGAAGCACAAGCAATTTAGCATGTATGCTGCTGCCTGCGAGGCCAGCCAAACCCCTCTTGTTGAGAACCATGCATGAGGATAGGATCCCTGTGCTAACTTGTTAAGCCACTGTCTGTCCTAGCATTGTTCTAGAATCTAGATGCTGCAGAGGAAGCTGTCTGGCAAAGGAGCTCCTAGACAAACACTACAGTCTTTGCAGAATTTTGGGAGCTGTCCTAAATGTGCTGCAGTGAGCTGACCATATTTGTACCCCTATTGGACAGCATCACAATTGCTCGAGTGTGTGGCCTGAACCCTATGCTGCTTACAGTGAAGAGTTTCTCTTTTAACTTGATCAGTAGCAGGATTCTAAATCTGGAGATGAAGGCTAAATGTTCTAGCCCCACAACTGCATGAGCTCTGAGTGGCCGTGATGTGTAGTACAGAGACAACAATGACAACCTTGGTGACCCCATTTTTTTCAGGGTATTTTTGGCCATTGCTTGCGTTTGTGTACAAAACCAGCATTCCTGGCAACAAACGGTTTTATAAGATTACATTAGCTTTTGTACTATATTTTTTTACTCCTGTAAAATACACCAGAGTTTATACATATATAGGTGGAACTATGATGGCTCCCTCACAATCTGTACATAAATAGTTTCATAGTTGGTAGGGTTGGAAGGGACTTGAGCAGATCATCAAGTCCGACCCCCTGCCATGGCAGGAAAAGGGAGTGGGTTCAAACCCCGGCAAGATGTTCATCCAGCCTCCTCTTAAAGCCCCCCAGGGTAGGAGCCAGCACCACTTCTCTTGGAAGTTGGTTCCAGATCCTAGCTGCCCTGACAGTGAAGTAGTGCCTCCTGATATCTAGCCTGAATCTACCCTCTGCCAGCTTCTGACCGTTATTTCTAGTCACTCCTGGTAGTGCTCGGGGGAACAGGGACTCCCCCAATGCCTGCTGGTCCCCCCTGACTAGTTTGTAAATGGCCACTAGATCCCCCCTCAGCCTTCTCTTGTGGCTGAACAGGTTCAGGTCCCATAGCCTCTCCTCGTAGGGCCTGCCCTGCTGACCCCTGATCATGCTAGTGGCCCTCCTCTGGACCCTCTCTATGTTGTCCACATCCCTCCTGAAGTGCGGCGCCCAGAACTGGACACAGTACTCCAACTGCAGCCTGACCAGTGCCGCATAGAGGAGGAGGATCACCTCCTTGGACCTGCTCAAGAGGCATCTGTGGATGCATGACAAGGTGTGGTTGGCCTTCCTGACTGCATCCCCACACTGCCAGCCCATGTTCATTTTGGCATAAAGAGCTTCAATATTTAGAAAAAAATGCTTTTGTGCCAGTTTTTTATGCTGTGTCAAACACATACCTTGTGCTATACAAAGAATATTCTTTTTTTTAGTCCAATGAGTACGTTTTATTTTATGTTTAAGGAGAAAAGGCCCTTATATCAATTATTTCATGCTGAATCTTCTAAAGCAAGCATGTTCTCCCTAGGGTAAATGATGTGGAGTGGAGATGGTTAGCACAGCTAACCACTGCTCTGATCAGCAGGGAATCTGGTTTTCTCTGATAAAAAAAAAAAAAAAAATCCCCCATTTTCAGATTAAAAAATGTAACCTAAAATCCACATTTTCCCATGATTAAAATGAAATGCCACAAATATATATATATATCGTGCTGTTTCAGTTTAATCACGAGAAAATGTGGATTTTAGGTTACTTTTTTTAATCCAAAAATTGGGGATTATTTTTAACAGAGAAAAGCAGGATCCCTGGTCAGTTAGTCCCTTTGCATTCCTGTTTCAGCTCAACTATTGCCAACAACGCTATACTCTTGTCAGTGAAGATTCTCCAGAAAGCTGCTGGCAAATGCAAGCACATTGTAATGACAGTAGCTAAATGGTTAAAATGAGGTGGCATTCAGCGCAGTGTAGAAAGAGCCAAAATTCTGGGACGTTTAATGCAAGATGAAGTTGCGGCTGCACTTACAATCACATTTCACTTATCTTGCAAGGAGGTTCTAGCAGTATCAGCTTTCCAGCCAAGAGCTGCTACCCGCATAGCTGTGAGGTAAGTGCTCTATGCCGCACTTCCACTGCAGACTTTTACAAGGCAGAGAGTTGGCCCAGCACCAACTACAAGTGATGCTGCTTAAATCATCCAACTTAGAGTATGAGATGACAAGTACTCTGACATTTAGAAACGACAACATGAAACGGCCATAAGTGGCTCTGATTGCTTCCTTCACCTTCAAAAACTCACCCCGGATCTTAGAAAACTGCTCAAGTTGTCAGTATCCTATAAAAACAAAGCTGTAATAACAACGACACTTGCATTTCTGTAGCATCCAGGAAATTCAGAGGGTTTTGTCATCCTAAATTCAATGCTACAATTTCCTTGACAGGCTATTTGTACTTCAAAAAGTAGCTGTTCTCCCCACATGTCATGGAAGAGAAAAAGACTGAGATGCAGGGAGACTAACTTATCTAAATTGTCTTATCTCATCAGCAGGGATCCTGGTTTTCTCTGTTTAAAAATCACAAATTCTCTGATTAAAACCCCAAACTCCACAATTTTCTATAATTAAAATAAAATGCTACTATATACATATCTATATATAGATATATAGCTATTAGTTGAACACAATGTTTTATTGATATATTTACAATTTTAAAGCAATCTGGAAGCTTATAGTGCTTCAATCATGTAATAAAATAAATTCTAAATACCTATATATTTTGGCATTTGATTCTGGGTTTTTTTATCATGGAAAAATCACAGCTCCCCCTGCCCCCTTCGCTCACCAGGATCCAGGTCAGGCTGTGGATATGGCTGCCTGCACCCTGCTGCTTTGTGGTGCTGAGCAGCCCTGATACATCATTGCCCTGCCTCTGCCAATGCCATTGCCCCTCACTCCTGACCCACAGTCCCCTGGCCATGCTGGTCCCCTTTACTCCAAACTCATGGCCCCCCAGCCCTGCCAGTGCCCCTCACTTTGAAACCACAGCCCCCTGGCCCTGCCAGTGCCCCTCACTCCCAACGCACAACCCTCCCAATCCCGCTGGTGCTCCTCACTCCTGACCCACTACCCCACCCCATCACCATCCATCCCCTGTCCCCCCACATGCAGCCTGTGCCCCCCCTCTTTGTCCCTCCCAACTTACCTGGAGGGAAGTGCAGGAGCTGCTCTGCACCACTGCCTGGCTGCCATGTGCATGTGTGTGCACATACATGCACATGGCACCCCCTGCTCCCTGCATCGCTCTCCCTCCCAGCCCCAAGCATCTCCTTGCAGGCTGGAACTCTGCCAGCCTGCCTGTGTTTTTCTCCTTTAAAGGATAAAATCTGTGTTTTTCTGCATTTTTCCACAACAAATGGAAAACCTGGATCCCTGTTCACCAGTCAGGGAGTTTCCAATATCTCTTGAAAAAAGTCTTTCTGGAGCGGACTTAGACTTTAATCCTTCCACATTGATAAATTTATCTTCATTCTGAGTCTTTGGCTAGGGACAGAAGTTACACATAGAACGGTACAAATGATCAGAAACCGGTTCAAATTCATAACACAACAGAACTTCAGTGCGCATAAACCACTTTCAAAATGGCTGAAACTGGTTTAAGATAAACCTGGATAGATGTAGCATCAGACTTAACTGATTTAGGTTAAATCAGTTTATTGAACTTGTCCCAGATGCCCTCCAGATTCAAGTTAACTCACAGTCTGCCAGCATCCCAGGATGCTTTGCACCTCCCCAGCAAGCTCCCCCTTGCAGGGTGGGCAGGCTAGCCTTAGCCAAGTAACCCCGCAGTTTCTGGCCTGGGTCACTGCAGGCATGTGGCAGCATTTCCAGAATCAAAAGTGAATGTCTGTTCACTTGCTTATTGGTTCTATATATATAGAGAGAGAGAGAGAGAGAGAGAGAGAGAGAGAGAGAGAGCGCTTAGATTAACCTGCAAAGATTGGATTGATTCAACCTCGGCCCTCAGGTTTTTTGACTGTCTGTACTTAGCCTTTGTGATTGTGCTCATGTACATCTTGCAGATAAAACCTTTGAAAAACTAAGATCCTAACTCCCCTTCAAGACACAGAAGATCATGCAGCACTTTCACTAATGGAAGGGGGTTTGCCACACTCTTTTGCTTAGGTAACTATAGTGAGCTGATCTAACCCACAACTCTGAGCTGGAGCAGCTGAGAATTTTGGCCTGAGATCAGAACTTTACACCTTGGACCCATTACCACGTATATGAATAATTACAAGAATAAGGTTACAAACAGAAGTGTGTGACTGTAGCTGAGGACTAAGGAGCATGAGCAAGGTGGGAGATATTGAGCTATGCCACTTTCCACATTAAAATAAAATTACTTCCACCCTTCATTTCATTTCAAGCCTTCTTCCTGTGTCCTTCCACACAATTTTCCCCACTGTTATCACAAGATTCTTCTCTGCTACTCCTAACACCTGGAACAGCCTCAGTCTCTCTCCATTTTATTGGTACTTTATACCAGCACTGTCCAACTGGCACCCCACAGGCTGCAGGTGGCCTGTGAGAGGTTAAATTGCAGCTCCTGGGCTCTCACCTGGCCACTGTTCCCCCATTGCTCTGGCTGCAACATCGGCTAGAGTCCCTAGGCTCCCCCTCCTTCTTCCTGCCCTTGCCATGCAGGGCAGGGCAGTGCAGCACAGCAGAGGGAACAGAGAACGAGCCTGGGCTGTTCAAAGGGGCCGGGAGAAGATCACACCTCTACCAAGCAGCAGTAGGGAGGGAGATGTCAATGAGGACATGTTGCAGTAGGAATCACACTCATGAGGGGCAGCAGTGGAGGGGTAGGCAGTGCAGCAGTGGGGGTTGCCCACATGGATGCACAGAGCAGCTGGGAAAAACATCCATGCAGTAGTGAAGTCCCAGTAACCCATGGCTTGCCTGGAGTGCACCCTGAGGTCTTAGAAGCTGGACGGCCCTGCTTTATATAATTAATTCAATTACAATGCCCTCATCCCCTGCTTTGCCTAAGGCAGATTAGACTGTTCATGGTGTTTTAGGGCAATATGCCTTGCAGTGGGGCAGTTTTAGGAAAAGCTTAGACAAACACTTGTATGGGATGGTTTAGTCAGGGATGACCCTGTCCTAAGCAGGGGTTTGGACTAGATGATCACTGGAGGTCTCTTCCAGCCTTACTTTCCCATCATCCTACAATACTATTTCAAAATCTGTTTTTCCCTACTTTTGCCCCTTAGTATTTGCTTCTTTTTCTTTGCTAATATTTAACTCTCTAACAACCTGGCCACACATTCAATTAATGGAATGATAAAAACCAACCACAAAGTTGTTACATTTTTTCTGTATACTAACTTTCTAGCTTATTCACTGTTCTATCATACCATTAATTGCATTAACGTGTGACCAGGGAACAACTTAAGATGTCATTAACTGGTTAATCACTTCTTAAGCGTGCCAAGGCCCTGAGTCTATTATTTAAGCCTGAAAAGAAGCTTTGGTAACAATGTGAAAGATGTGCAGGCATAGCCCTGGGGTTTACACACACACACACACACACACACACACACACACACACACACACACACACACAGTTTTCTTGTAATTTTTCTGCCTTGTAAATGCACACACTACATGCCACAGTATATGCAATTTGGGGATGGGATGCTTTGAACAGTTTTGAATGAAGCAAGAGTTGCTCTTTAATTGATCCTATAATTAAGAGCATTGGACATCACAGATGTTGTCATTACTGTAATTCTTTTCTTTAGTTTATTGAACCCTGAAGCATAAAAATAAGCCAAAGGAGGAGCCAAGAGGCATTTCATAAGGATCATGTCCTTCCACAAAACAGTAATTATAAAACAGCCTTTACATCAGCATCACTAAGATTCTACTAATGATAAATGACACTGAGACTTACTATACCACTAAAGTCTGTAACCAACAAATTGCACCAGCTGCACAGCTTTTAAATCTGTAGCTAAGAATGTAATGTACCTGGACTATTTCCATCTTGCAGCCTCACTTCCTCTCCAGGGCAGTATCAGTTTAAAATCTTGTACATCCCCACTGGGAATTAAATCCTGCAAGCACAGGAGGCAGGAAAAGCATATTTGATCATTGTGTCCAGTCCCTAGCCTGTGCTGAAGATTTCCATCTTTTGGCCTATGCCTACAAATATAGTTAGCATAAAGATTGGAGAGCTGGAGAAAAGTGAATGCATCTCTTCTATCATGAATAAAATCTTTTTTTTAATGCTTTGGCATTTATTTGTTACTTTCATGTGCCTACTGGAAAGAATATAGGAACCTGAGTGCAGAGAGAGGTCACACGAGCAGACAAGGTTCCTTGGGTGAATTTGATATCTTTTATTAGACCAGCCCAAATAGTTGGACAATATTTATTAAGCAAGCTTTCGGGTTCAAAAACCCTTCGTCAGGCTAAGGAAGTTTCAGCAGTTGGTGTGTGCTCTTCCTGGATGGAATGAAAAGTAAAGAAGCCAGGGGCTGGGCTGGGGAGTCAGTTGCCAGGCAGATTATAATGTATCAAAAATCCAATGTCTATGTTTAGTCCATGATCTCTAGTATCCAGGAGGTTGATGAAATGGAGCTCATAGGCTCGTCTCTGGGAAGTGCTGTGTAAGTTTCCCTTGAGGATCAGGTCTGAGAGATTGGAGAGAGAGTGGCCCTCCTGTGAGAAATGTGCCCCCACTGGTAATTGAGTGTTTCTGTCTTTGATGGATTTCCGGTGTGCATTCATTCTGGTGCGCAGTTGTTGTCTGGTCTCTCCTACCTATCTTCCATCAGGGCATTTGGTGCATTGGAAGAGGTATATTACATTTCTGGAGATGCAGCTGTAAGATCCTGGGATGATGATGGCTCTGTTGTGGGGTGTAGTAATAGTGGGGGTGGTGGAGATGTGTTGGCAGGTTTTGCATTTCTTGTCCTGGCACGGTCTGGATCCTTTTGGTGTGTTCTGGGCTTGAGGAAGTTTGCTTCTGGTGATGAGGTCGGCGAGGTTTGGTGCTTGTTTGAAGGCTAGGATGGGTGGCTCTGGGAAGATCTTTTTAAGAATAGGGTCTCTGTCTAGTATGGGTTGCAATTTTTTGAGGATTTTCCGTACAGGTTCAAGGGAGGGGTGATACGTCATAACCAGCGGTGTGCAATTTGTGGGGGGTTTTCTTCTGTACTGCAGCAGTTCTTCACGTGGTATCCAGGTGGCTCTTTCAAATGTGCGATCTACCTCTCTGGACGAGTGTCCTTGCTGGGTGAAAGCCTTTTTAAGATTGGTGAGGTGGCGATCCCGGGTGTTCTCTTCAGTACAGATGCGGTGGTATCTGAGGGCTTGGCTGTATATCACAGCTTTTTTGGTGTGTTTAGGGTGATTGCTGGTTCTGTGCAGATATGTATGTTGGTCTGTGGGTTTCTTGTATACTGTGGTCTGTATTTTACCCTTCTGGATACTGATCATTGTGTCTAAAAAGGGGATGTTGGTGCTGGAATATTCTAAAGAAAGTCGGATGGAGGGATGGTGACTGTTGAATTTCTGATGGAACTCAGTCAGAGATTGCAGGTTCTCAGTCCAAATGATGAAGATGTCTTCGATGTATCTTAAGTATAGCAAGGGTTTGATGGTGCAGTTCTTGAGAGAGGTCACACACAAGAGTAGGTAAATACCTCCCCACACACGTGCATGCACATATGCACACAAACTTCACAGCACCTGTGCGATGCTGTAATACGAGTACTATAATCCCATTGTATGGATAGGGTACAATAAGACAGCACACTTAGTGGTGTGCCTACAGCCACACACAGCGAGTCACTAACTGAGACACAGTGAGTCGCTCACTGAGCTGGGAGTAAAACCGAAGAATCCTCATACCCAATTCTTGACTCTAATAACATGACAACTCTGCCACAGCCAGAATCAATACAGCAAATACACTGAGCCAATATCCACACAGCAAATATACTGCCCCCTGCTACAGAGATTCTACAAAATGCAAACTAAAATAATCCAGAAATTAATATTGTTCCTAACAACTTGTGGAAAAATCACAGTCATTATTCTCTTGACTTCTCATAAATGATCAGCTCTGCCTCTGCATTACAGAAAATCAGGCCTTTAATGGGGGGGATGTTCTAAAGCTCAGTGACTTGTGCATGGTTTACATCCAAATTGAAATAGGTTTTGCTCATCCCACCCTTGTGCTGGGTGTCCACCTCAGCAGCAACTCTGCCCCACAAAAAGCATCCCCATCAATGGAAATTCTTTGCAGGCAAGCACGTCAGCAGAGACAGTCTCTGAACAGCAAGTCCACATTGCCTCTCGCTCCCGGGAAGAGTAGAAAAGATCTATGCTGTGAACAGGTGGTAAGACAGAATGACAAAGCATGTATTGCACTTGCCTGAACTACTCTGGCCCTGCTGAGAGAGAAAGTTTCTATGTCTAGCCCTGCTATGTTCCCTTGACATTCACAAGACCAAAATAGCTGGTAGGCCTGTGCAAAGCGGCTTGTATTCGCTTTGGATTCAGCCGATTCAGGGGACAGCGATTCGATTCGGTGATTCGAATCACTGTCCTGATTCGATTTGGCCTAATCTGATTTGGAGATTTGGCAGCAGCCGAATCTCCAAATCAGCCAGGTCAGGCCCATCCTCTGCCCCAGCTCCCAGCTCTTGGGGGAAAAAAAGCCCTGGCTCAGCAGGGGGACCCTGGGCCTTACTGCTGCTGCTGGCGGGGGGCGATCTCCACTGCCCTGCACCACTTGGGGGGCTCTGCATGAGCCCGCGAATCCCCAAGGCTGCACCAGGAGCCCAGAGTCCTGGGGCTTTTCTCTTTTTTTTTCCTTAAAGGGCCGGAGCCCTGGCAGGCGGAGCAGCCATGGGGGGAACCAGGGAAGTGGGGGGGGTGTCGAGGGGGCTCGTGCAGAGCCCCCCATGCAGTGTGGGGCAGCAGGGATCATCCCCTGATCAGCAACACCCGGTGAGTACCAGGCTGCCCCTAGTACTTACCAGCTTGGAGTGGCTGCAGCTCCATGCTGCAGCCACCAGGGACTGCCCAAATCATCAAAGATTCAGAGAGCTTTGAATCAATTTGGATCTTTAAACTGGTCCCCTGATTCGATTCAATTTGGATTCGGAGATTCGGCCACCGAATCAGGACGAATCTCCTCCAGATCGAATTACCACCCAAAGCTTCACAAAGCCCTAATAGCTGGGCCAGACTTTTACATACAAGAGCATAGGAAATATCAGGCAGGGAAGAGCCCAGGAAGCCTGGTCAGTCATTCACTGTGCCTCCCCTTTCCTTGACAGAGCAGCTGAGCCCCCACAGCCTCTGAGCCTCCAATCTGCAAAGAAAACTGCTTTAAGTGACATCTCCAGCAAAAGCAGTCCAGTACCAAGGGCATCTCTTTAATTACCCTAATTAACAAAGTCGTGAGAACCTTGAGAATCCTTTCCAACGGTGCCAGGTTTGACCCCTTGTGCATGCAGAGAGGAACATGCTCCTTTAGTAGAGGCTTTGCCATGCTCTAAGTGGCACCACAACAGGTGACTCTGATGCCCTGCAGAGTCACAGCTCTGTGGATTAGTTTCAAGAGGATTAAAAACAATTGCAGCCAAGAGATAGAAACAAATGACTGCAAGGGGCATCCAAGATCAGACCAGTCCCCTGTGTTCACATGCAACTGTTAACCAATAGAAACCCCACAATTGCCACTTCACATTCCTACACACAAGGTCTATGAACAGCATCCCAAACACCAAGACCATCCTATAACGGGGGGGGGGGGTGGGCAACCTTTTACAGCAGGCATGGCACAAATTCACTTCCCATCCTCCCCAATTACCTCTCCAATCCCCTTCCCCTGCACCATCTGTGCTCTACTTTGCTCCCTGCCTGCCCTATCTGCCACTGTGCAGCCAGTCCCCTCCCTGATCTGCTGTGCACCATGCACTGAGACTGTCCATGCCAGTTGTGGCACCTGAGCCACAGGTTGACCACCCCTGCCATAAAATGCCTTATGAAAACACATGGAAGATGAGGAGAGCGCTGTCAATGCCCCAGCGCTCAACTACAGGGAAGTAGTTGGTTAAAATATGCTCAGACAGTACCAGGAAAAGTGTCACACCACATGCTAGAGGAATGCAAAATATCCCCATGGTCCTCCACATCAGTCTGATCTAGGGGAAGAATTCCTGCCTAACTCCCAATCTGGCAGTCAGTAAGACCTTGAGATGAAGTGCAAGGTTTTCTAAGCACTGGCAAGAGCATCAGCACTTCCCAGTCAAAAATCCACAGCCTTCGATATGGCCAGTATCCCAATGCCCCAGACAAATGCAGAAGGAGAAAAAAACAAAACCAAACCCAGTAAATGGTAGCATTCATAAGGGGAAAAAAATTCCTCCCTGCCCCCGATTGGTAAACTGCAAAAGCCCTGAGACACAGGATTTCCATGTGCCTTTCACACTACAAGAGCTACCATTATGTCCCAGCCTGGGGACTGTAAATACCATGGCTCCACACCACACAAATTGATTGGTGGACCAGGACTCCCTGTCCTATCCTATCACCCATTACATTAAACTTATCCAGTTTAATCTTAAAGAGATGTAGGCTCCTGGCCCTTCACATGGAAGATCATTCCACGCTTACTCTTCCGACAGTTAGAAATCTTCTCATTTCCAATCTAAATTTATCTGTGGCCAGTTTGTAGCTACATGACCTCGTTCCAGCAAAGCACTTTATCTTCCCTAATATTAACCCAACAAATTTACTTGAAAAGAGTGATTCTATTGCCCCTCAAGCTCTATTTTGTTAAATGAAACAAACAAATCTTCCTTAATAATCTTTCATAAGAATATGTCTCCTATCCTTTAACCATTTTGTGGTCTTTTTTTTTTTTTTAACTTGTTCCTGTCTAACTTCATCTTTTTTAACCGTAGTGACTAGAAGTGCACAATATTCTAGAGAGGTCCTACCAATGCCTATTCAATTATACTAATACCACCTTGTCTTTACTGTATATACACAACTTAATATTCCCTAGGATTACGTTGGCCTTTCTGACAGCTATGTTGCACTGGCAGCTCTTGGTCTTCCTACGATCAACCAGTATGCTCAGGTCCCTCTTCCTCAGTTGTCTCCAATCTATGCACTCCATCTTATAGCTGAAGTCATTGCTCTTGGTTCCTCAGTGCATTATCTCAGGCTCCATTCCATAAGATTATCTAAATCTTCCCATATTATAAATGGGTTCTCTTCCACATTTGCAATTTCCACCACCACCCTTGCAGGTTAGTGTCAACCACAAATTTCATGAGGACACTCGTAATGCATGTACCAAGGTGTCTTACAAAAATGTTAAACAGGATAGGCTCTGGGACCAATTCTTGAGGAACACCACTGGTAACCTCCCTCCAGTCAGATAACTCACCCTGTAACAGAACACACTAGTCTCCCCTGGCTTGGTACTCCTTATCCACCTCATGATTTAGCACCTCTTCAAATCTGGCTGGTAACTTTCTATGAGGCTTAGCATCAAAAGCTTTGCTTGGGACCAGATAAATTCAGTTTCATCTTATCTTACCCACATCCAAAAAGTCTGATCAAAGGATGAAAGAAAAAGACTACTACCTCCATCAGGATCAGGCTTAGGCATGCCCGCAGAGTTGATTATGGCGAGGTCCATAGGAAGCCAGCCCTTCTCCTCCCTTTGTGCATCATTGCAGCAAAGGAATGATTAGACCCCCTACCCCACAAGGCTCTTTTCTGGGCATCTCTGCCACAGTCCTTCCCCCAAAAACCACTTGGCTGGGGACTCAGGCTGTGAGCTGTCACAGGCAGATGGTGCTGCAGCCATCAAGCAGGATTTCCACCTGATACAAATGAACTGCCAGGAGGAAGCAGAGTCCTCCCTGGGACTGGCTAGGTGATGGCCTCTCCGGAGCCAGCGCCTGCACAACTGCTTGAGGACCCCTCCCTCAATGATGGGTGGTCCAGCTGTTCTGGGTGGGCTAATGGTATGGGCTCCAACCTCTCCAGAGCAGCATGGGACTCCCCAGACATCTCTGCAGGGCTTCCCTGGAGGCCTCTGAGCCTGCCTTGCCCCGCTCTCCACTCTTGGAGTTGGACCCCTGCAGCCAGACTGAAGGTGATATCAGAGCCAGAACTGGCCTTAGGGGTGGGTGATGTGCGCCACCACCCAGGGCTCACATGTGTGTGAGCAGCCCATGCTTACAGCAGCACTCTCCTCACACCCCAGGCAGGAGGATCAGTGCCCAGCTCAGCCCTCTCTTGCCTGCACCTGCTGCTCAGCAAGGGTAGCAGCACCATGCTGCTCCACCTCCCTGCCAGGCTGTGCCCTGCACCGTGCCCCTGCCTGAAGCATTGCCACTGACTTGTGAGGGGTGTCAGGGCAAGGGTGAGGTGCTGGGGGGAACAAAATACAAGTTCACCTAGGGTGCCATTTTCTCTAACACCAGCTCTGATCAGAGCAGGCCCAGCAGGTACCTCTGCAGTTTGTGGCCCTGGTTGTACGTTTTGTCCAGAAAGGACCGGATCAGACACCTCCTCTCATCAGCAACAGGTGGACATAGCTGCAGCTGAGGCAAAGCGCCAGCACTGACTGCCATACATCAGCAACTTCAAGTACTGCCTCTGGAGGCCACAGGTAGGCTGTAGCCACTAATGTTACTGTGCTTGCTATTTCACAGAGCAAGGCAGATGTCTCATTAGAGGCCCTGACTGAAGCTTGCTGCTGCCCTAATCTATCCACAGGTTCTCCCACAGCTCAGAGAGTCCTCAAGACATGAGCAGTGTCCAGCATCATGTCTGAATTTCCTCAGGCTGGCAATTGCTTAGGATGTAGGTCTGCCAACTGCCGAGTGAATGATCTAAAACACTAAGGGCTAAATCCTGTTTCACATACTAGCTGTTTAACACAGGGCTGCTACTGAAGTCCTGACATACATGCCAAGGGCTCATTTTACTTCCCCTGAATAACTCTCATGATTTTGTGTGCCTTTGGAAAGGCATCCTATTTCACACAAGCTTCTCCCATGGAGACAGATGGGTACCTTGCTCATCTTCAGTGGGCATTCAGAGTTTGGCAGCTAGCTAAGAGACATGCTCACAGGAGACAACCGCACAGGGTTAGATGAAGCCAACAATGGACTTCCATTAGCAGCTCCCACAAGATGCAAGGAGATGCCACCCAGGGCAAGGGGAGGGGGGGTAGTGGCACAGACCCTGAATCCTGTTCTCTTCTCCTCACCCTGTTTATTTTATTCAATAGCTTATTAATGCATCAGAGCGATGTGGGGGATTACATTCTTCCCTGGCCACTGTGGACAAGATTAGGCACAAAGCTGACAGGAGATACAATACCATACACATAATCTATTCAGAAAACTTAAATTAAAAACACATCACACGTGCATTTCTTTCTGTAACACCAGAAACTGGCTACTACACAAATTTTAGCTTCAGTTCAAGATGTTATTGTTCACACTTGGCTATGGGTTTTTTTCCCCGCTAGGCTTACAGGCTAACAGCAATGACCAATAAATGCAGGTTTAAAAGACCCGTTATAAATATGAACTAAAGTCCAGTTAAACACAAAAGAAGAGCTAAATTAGCTGTAGCAAATTTTATCATCATTCTGTGCCAAGTACAAAAGTGCTTGTTCAATCCTCAGAGGTATTTGTTATAGCAGCTCACTTCAACAAATTATCATTTAGCTCTGAACTGAAGGCACTGGCAAGATATATAAATAGATTTGAGCAACTCTTCCCACCTGTTGTTGACCTTGAAGTCAGGTCTTTGAGCTGCATAGTAGCTGCAACAGACAAATACCCTCGACTGCTGCTCAAGGTGATGTGTGTACACATTACATATAGGTGCTGTTCTTTTTGCCTCTGAAGTATGTGGGTTATTGATTATTGTGTATGTACACATTAAAGTAAATGCTGCAATATAGAATTCAGATAGAACTCCACTGTGGGCCAATACCGGATCAAAACACAAAAACAGACCTAGGTTTTTGGAATTCTGGTCTGGGGAGTTTTGTTCAGGTTCATCTCTACTGTTTAGATAAAATGCATATACTTGGAACGAGGCAGCTTTATTCTTTACAAGACCTTTTGTGTACTGGGATATCAAGCACTTAAATAAATGTATGCAGTCCCAGCACTAAGTAACGAATAATATCAGAGGGGGCAAAAATAAAGACACATAAGCAATAAAATAAGAGATCTTTTTAAGATGGGAAGTCAATGACCCAAAGAAATAGTTAATCAAATTCCCTGACCAACTAATTTGCATTGAAACTTCCTCAGGAAAAGAATGTGAACCAAGGTGAAATGTTGACAATGCCAGGTCACAGTATAAGGTGGAATACTTTATGGCTGTTACGCTAAAATTAACACATTAGCTAGCAGCACTTTGGAAACTGAACACGCTGTGTTGTAGATTTTTCAATGAAGTCCTCTTGCTGCTGGGTTTCAGATTCTAAAATCTGAGCTGTGTATCCAGTATGTGGATTAATTTAATTATTTAAGGGTAGGATGAACATTTTTTTAAAAGCAAAATAGTGACACCAATAAGCCTCCTAGTACAAACCCAGTTATAGTCATATAAAGGTAACTTAGACTCACATAGCTCATTCCCCTTCCTGCCTGAACATTTTCTGTCACTATAACTACATCCACACTAGAAGTGTTGTATCAGGCCTCTGCCAGACATGCAGGTAGAGACACAATGCAATCTGATGCACAATCCAATCATGCTTCCTGCCATGCCACACATGCATCAAATCCCATCGTGTCTTATTGCCAGTGCAGGGGGAGCCCGGGATCATGATCCCAGACTCCCCCTGTACCAGCAAGTAACAAGCTTCCATGGCTGGGAGTCACCTCAGCTGACAGGGCTCCCAGCTGCAGCAGCAGGCCATGCACCCCAGAGGCTGAGAGCCTGGATCAGCTGAAGGGGCTCCCAGCTACAGGAGCACACCAGACCACACATTCAATTAATGGCATGATAGGAACCCACCACAAAGTCATTCCACATTTTTTGTGGAATACCTTTGTGGTTTATTCCTTGTTTTATCATGCCATTAATTGATTGAACATGTGACCAGATTACAACTAAAACGGGATTAACCGGTCAATCGCATCTAAAGTATAACATGTGGCAGGCACCTGAGTTTACCTACACTGATATAATTAAAATGGTACAATTTCTGTGTGCAGGCAAGTCTATAGGGATGGTTGGAGAAATAATACCCATAGGAGGTCCAAAACCGCAGCAATTGAATTCCCAGTGCAAGGTGGGAAGCTTTTGTGCCTGACCTTCTTGGAGAATCTGAGCCAAGGTGCTCTGCAAACTGCCTAGCTCAAACTTCCTGAAAAGTTCAAGCAGTAATGACAAAGCCCTGTGACCTGCAGGTTTTGCAGCTGCATCAAAAAGCAGGCAGAGTTCCCCAAAAGTGTTTCTTTTCCTTCACTAAAAAAGGAATCAGTGATGACAAAAGATGTTGAATGATCATGAAGGAACTGAAGCCTACCATTTACCCAGCACACAGCCATTAGAACAGGCAGAGACCATCAGAGGCCCTTCCATCTGCCTCACCCAGACCCAAATGTGGCTCAGACTCTGCTCTTTGCGGATCTCTTTTACAGCTGAGGCAGAGGAGTTTGTTCTCCAAACCTATTTAGCTATCAGTGGTCCTTCAGAGGCACAGAGCACAGCTCAGATAGTTGGCAAAGGCTTAGGAGGTTCAGGTCAGATCTAATTTTATCTGCTGTTGTTTTCCTATCTCTGCTTAACTCCATTGACATCAAAGGCTTTATTGCAGTATCAGGATTCAAGGTCAGCTGGCAGGGATTTGTTGGGAACAACAGCACCTTAATTTCTAGGATCCTCATTTAACGTGGATGAAAATAGCCAGGTCAGTGCTCTCTCGTTCGTTTACTTACTCCCCCTACCTCAACCCCAGCTTGAAAGAGAGCTGCTAAGTGCATGAAGAGATTCTGTAAAGAGTTTCTATAGCCCTCAGACCCAGTAAATCCTACATAGATGAAACAGACACCAAACTCTTCATCCCGCCACTTCTCATATCTTTGCATACCTCAGTACACGTAGTACATCTTCAGCCACTTGGCACCAGTCTCCCTTAAGGACGTCCCAGAATTCTTTGCTCCATGTCTCACAGGGTGCATCTATATGAGACAATATATTGCCATAGCAATGCACTACGGCGACATAGCATAGGCGGCACAGACCATGATGCCACAGCTACATCACCATGGCAATGAGCTCCCTCGCTATAGCACATTGCTATGGCAACGTAGTGGCTAAAAATAACCATGCACCACTGGCATGGCACAGTACAAGTTGTTACTGCCATCATTTAGTACTTCCAAAAGGAAGTACTAAATGATGACACCATAACAACAGCGCCATAGGGGCACATGTAAATGTGCCAACAGTGCTTCAAAGCAGCAGCACAGGGGGTTGTTGGTGGTGCGCTCCTTTGACTTCAGCAGCAGACTGGTGATTTGGAAGAGGAGACTATCTCCTAGACTTGGTCTCTTCTCCCCACTATTGTACCCCGCTGCCTAGACATCATTTAAGATGGAATTAGATGCTGAAATATTCAAACTGAAGCAATCAGACTCTATTCTACTTACCTCACCATCCTTTGTCTTCTAGTTCTTTCAGAAATGTCTTCCATTCCAGTCTTTTCCTGTGAGTCCCCAAATGGCTTCTCAGTGTTGTTGCCATTAATGACATCTTTCTACCCAAGCATTCTTCAGTCTGGACATAGTGTCCTCATGTCCTCCCCCACTATCTTGCCATCCATTCTTGAACTTGGTTTCCATCTACGCTCTTCTCATTCCCACAAAAAATTCTCTCATCTGTGCCCATTCCCCATGTTGAAATCATGTGTGTACTGAGGTTTCTGCAGTAGCAGATACAAATCAGGTAACCACATTTACAAGCAGTAACATAAATTTGGGTGCAATTAACCAGTGCTTGGACACGTAGATCAGGCACATGACTGCATACAGGAGACTTTCTGAGGCTGTAACTAGGTGCCAATTGAGGATGGAAGACCATGTTCTAGGGAAATTATGAAATTTGCACATTAGGAATAGTCTACTACGGTGCCTCTTGATCCTAATGTTAGCCTTGGAGTGCCCACACAGGTATCTGTATGGAGTAGCTAGCACACTGTACATTCCCATCTTAGCTTACTGTCTATTAACTTCCCGTTGTCACACCAGGTTGTAGGAGCTCAGGTCTGGGGACACTCAGAGACTGAGGTGACAACCAAGGTCAGGAGGAGGGAGCAGAATCCGGGGACAAGCCTCTCAAGAAGCTAGAAGGTCAACCCAAGAACGGGATCTAGGAGCAAGCCGAGTCAGGAAGCCAAAGGATGGGGCAGAGAGCGGAGTCACAGAGCAAGCCAGGTCAAGAAGCCAAGAGAGTAAGCAGAAGGGTAGAGTAGAAACCAGCAGGGGTCAGACCATCCCCCCACTCTCCCAGACTACCCCCTCGCTCCCCATAGCTTGAAATTTCTGGCTTCCAGCTGGCTGCCTCCTGGGTGGGGGACTCTCTCCCTGCAGAAAGCCCCCCTGACCCAGGGGAAGCCTTGGGAGAGGGGCTGTTCTGCCAGCCAGAACTGGTAGGCAGTCAGCAAAGGGGGCTTGGAAGTACCCTGGCTGGCTTCCCTGAGCAAGGCACAGGGAAGAATGCAGCTTCCTTGCCACTACCAGCCCAGGGGTGAGGCTATGGCTAGCCCCTTTTTGGTGCTGTCCCACAGCTCCAGGAGCCTGCAGAGCACACTGCCTTGAGGCTCTGAGCCTCCACCACCCAACGCCAAACATCTGTTCAGGTTGATCACATGGTAACTTTAAGCACTTTGTGTAAAGCGCAAAAGTTACAGCGTGATTGGAAGTGTCTTCCAATCACTTGTGTAAGTGCCCTCAGAGCACAACAGCAAAGCAGTCTGGGATCAGGTTCAGGTTATATAGGGAAAGTGGAGGGTCAGCTAACCCTGACCAGCCACTCTAATGACAGGGAGTGGCAGAGGGTTAGACTCTGCTGGAGGCTTGAGGCCAGCCTATCTTGGGGGTTAGCTGCTATGTGGATGAGCGGTTGTTAGCCAGGCTGAGGCCCTGGGGTTCAAGGCCATGCCCTGACACCTTTGTCCACAAACCCTCAGTGCAGTTCTCCATAATGAGCTAACTCGGTTGTGAAAGGAAAGCCTGCAACTGCTCCAGCCACTATGGTCCACAATGGATTAGCCTCCTTTGCTATTCCAGAGCAAAACAAGCCAGGAGTCTCAAGATTGGCCCCAATCCCCATGGAGGGATGTATGAACTGTTAAAGTAACTCATCCCAAAAATCACTGTTAAGTTCAACAGCAGCAAGGGTCCCACACCTCCCTGCCACCCCCAGGCTCAGGATTGCTAACAAAACATAAGCAGGCCTATGGACTTTGAATCAGGAGTGTTGGGTTCTGTCACCAGCTTGCCCACTGCCCTGTCTGACATCTGACCAGTCACTTCACCTCTCTCAACCCCTCTCTCCTGCTGCCAGACAATGGTCTATCTTGACTGCTTAGACTGTGAATAAGGCATAGTCACATGGTCCTACTGCAACTACTGTAACACTACTCTAATAACACTATAGTGAAGATAAGGGAACAAAAGCAGAAAGGAAATGGGACCCGTCCAGTCCAGGATGGTGCCAGTCCTGAGATCTGGCATGAGGAGCTCAACCTTCCCAAGGGCAATTTGTCTCTCTTATTTTTCAGACAACCTCTTGATTCACTTCCACACTGCACTTGTGCATGAGGAGCAGAAGGAAAGCCGAAGTGAACTCCTCCTTCACCAGGGCCCAAGAAGTGACCAGCTCCACCTTGTCACCAGGGGATAAATCAGGCCTTTCTCTGTTGAGAGTCCCTGTCTCAAGGTGGAACTGCCTCAATTGAACAGGCAAAAAGAGAAAAGGAAACAAAAGCAGGCGGACTAAAACCCAACCAGACAGAATAAATATACTGGCAGAAAGCACTTTTTCTCATTAGCCATGTGAAATGATATGCAAGAGCAACACTCCAGGCCAGTAATAAGTTAACAGCCAGTTACATGAGTTACCTTTTAATTCAACTCCATGAACTATACAACTGAACAAATAAAGCAGACTCTGAGACGTTTCTTTCTCTAGCCACAAAAGCCCCTTTCTCCTAAGTACAAAAAAACTTTCCAGTGTATCCCCAGGGGCTGAAGAGCAGAAGCGAAAACAAAAACTACTCACTCAGCAGTGCAAAGGCAGCTTGCATGGAACAACATATCAAGGGTCTCAGAGGGAGATGTATTTAGAGGGAAGCAAAATGTGAGGAGAGGCCTTTGAAGTAGAGGGAGGGAAAAATGGATGGACCTTAGGGTATGTAACCCCCTAAAAAAAGCAAGGTACTTCCTGAGAAAATAGGGCAATTGGCTAGTTACCACAAATGCCTGTACATGAATGCATGGGGCCTGCGAAGCAAACAGGAAGAAGTGGAAGTCCTTGCACAGTCTAGGAATTATGACGCGATTGGAATAACAGACTTGGTGGAATAGCTCATGTGACTGGAGCACTGTCACAGATGGGTATAAACTGTTTAAGAAGGACAGGCAGGGGAAAAGAGGAGTTGTACTTTAAAGAGTCATATGATTGCTCAGAGCTCCAGTACAAAACTGGAGATAGGCCTGTTGAAAGTCTCTGGGTTAGGGTCAGAGCGGAGAGCAACAAGGATGATGTCTTGGTGGGGGTCTGCTATAGGCCACCAAACCAGGAGGATAAGCTTTTTGCTTTCTTCAAACAGCTAGTAGACACTTCCCAATCACAGGTCCTAAATCTCACTGGGGTCTTCAATCACCCTGACATCTGCTGGAAGGGCAATACAGCAGCACACAGGCAATCCAGGAAGTTTTTGGAGAGTGTTTCGGACAACTTCCTGGTGCAAGTGTTGGAGAGACCAACTAGGGGCTGTGGCAGCTTGCATGGAACAACATATCAAGGGTCTCAGAGGGAGATGTATTTAGAGGGAAGCAAAATGTGAGGAGAGGCCTTTGAAGTAGAGGGAGGGAAAAATGGATGGACCTTAGGGTATGTAACCCCCTAAAAAAAGCAAGGTACTTCCTGAGAAAATAGGGCAATTGGCTAGTTACCACAAATGCCTGTACATGAATGCATGGGGCCTGCGAAGCAAACAGGAAGAAGTGGAAGTCCTTGCACAGTCTAGGAATTATGACGCGATTGGAATAACAGACTTGGTGGAATAGCTCATGTGACTGGAGCACTGTCACAGATGGGTATAAACTGTTTAAGAAGGACAGGCAGGGGAAAAGAGGAGTTGTACTTTAAAGAGTCATATGATTGCTCAGAGCTCCAGTACAAAACTGGAGATAGGCCTGTTGAAAGTCTCTGGGTTAGGGTCAGAGCGGAGAGCAACAAGGATGATGTCTTGGTGGGGGTCTGCTATAGGCCACCAAACCAGGAGGATAAGCTTTTTGCTTTCTTCAAACAGCTAGTAGACACTTCCCAATCACAGGTCCTAAATCTCACTGGGGTCTTCAATCACCCTGACATCTGCTGGAAGGGCAATACAGCAGCACACAGGCAATCCAGGAAGTTTTTGGAGAGTGTTTCGGACAACTTCCTGGTGCAAGTGTTGGAGAGACCAACTAGGGGCTGTGCTCTTCTTGATCTGCTGCTCACAAACAGGGTGGGGAATATTGTAGTGGATGGCAACTTATGCAACTGTGACCACGAGATGAGTGAATTCAGGATCCTGAAGAAAGGAAGGAAAGAGGGCAGCAGAATAAGGACCCCGGACTTCACAAAAACAGACTCTGATTCTCTCAGAGAATTGATGGACAGGATCCCCTGGGAAGTCAGTCTAAGAGGGAAAGGAATCCAGGTGAGCTAGTTGCATTTTAAAGAAACCTTACTGCGGGCACAGGAACAAACTATTCCAATGCAGGAAGACTAGCAAGCATGGCAGAAGACCAGCCTGGCTTAGCATGGAACTCTTCAGTGAGCTAAAACACAAAAAGGAAGCCTACAATAAGTGGAAACTTGGACAAATGACTAGGAAGGAGTGTAAGAGTATTGCTCAGGCATGTGCCAAAGCACAATTGGAGTTGCAGCTAGCAAGGGACATGAAGGGTACCAAGAAGTGTTTCCATAAGTATGTCAGCAACAAGAGGAAGATCAGAGAAAGTGTGGGTCCCTTACTGAATGGGAAAGACAACCTAGTGACAGATTATGTGGAAACAGCTAAAGTACTCAATGCCTTTTTTCCCCTCAGTCTTCACAGGCAAGGTCAGCTCCCCAACTACTGCATCTGACAGCACAGTTTGGGGAGGAGGTGAACAGCCAACAGTGGTGAAAGAACAAGTTAGGGACTATTTAGAAAAACTAGATGTGTATCGTGGAGCTGTATGCAATGCACCTGAGGGTGCTGAGGGAGTTGGCTGATGTGATTGCAGAGCTGCCAGCCATTATCTTTGAAAACCTGTGGCAGTCAGGAGAAGTCCTGGACAATTGGAAAAGGGCAAACATAGTGCCCATCTTTAAGAAAGTGAAGAAGGAAGATCCAGGGAATTTCAAACCAGTCAGCCTCACGTCAATCCCTGCAAAGATCATGGAGCAGATCCTCAAGGAATCCATTTCTAAGCACTTGAAGGAGGAGAAGGTGGTTAGGAACAGTCAGCATGGATTCACCAGGGGCAAGTCATGCCTGACCAACCTGAATGCCTTCCATGATGACATGACTGGCTCTGTGGATGCAGGGAGAGCAGTAGACATGATATACCTTGACTTTAGCAATACTTCTGATATGGTCTGCCTCAAGTCTTGCAAGCAAGCTAAGAAAGTGTGGGCTGAATGAATGGACTGTAAGGTGGATAGAAAATTGGCTGGGATTGTTGGGCTCCAAGAGTAGTAATCAATGGCTTGATGTCTAGTTGGCAGCCGGTATATAAAGTGAAATGCCCCAGGACTTGGTTTTGTTCGATACCTTCATCAATGACCTGGAAGATGGGATGGAGTACACCCTCAGAAAGTTTGCAGATGACACCAAGATGTGGGGGGAGTAGTAGATGTGCTGGAGGGTAGGGCTAGGATTCAGAGAGATCTAGACATATTGGAGGACTGGATCAACAGAAATCTCATGAAGTTCAATAAGGACAAGTGCAAACAAGCAGAACAAATCCCATGCACCACTATGGGCTGGGAACTGACTGGCTAACCAGCAGCTCTGCAGAAAAGTACCTCAGGTGACAGTGGACAGTAAGCTGAATATGAACCAACAGTGTGCCTTGTTGCCAAGAAGGCTAATGTCATACTGGCTGCTAGGGGTGGGTGAAGCTTTGGTCACTGATTTGATTTGGAGAAGATTTGGCCCAATTTGGAGGCCAAATCACTGAATTCAAATCGAATTGGGAAACCAAAAAACCTCCAGATCAATTCAGAAAGCAGTCTTTCAGGGGAACAGAAACTGAGAAGAGGGAGGGGGAGCAGCGAGGGGAAAGACTGACATCTGTAGCTGGCCAGTGACTGTGATCTTTCCCTGAGTCCCCTTCTAATCACAGTGCTCTGGGGGAGGAACATAGAAACAGCACATAAGTCTCTGTCTGCAGCCTTTCTGTTCCTTTTGTGAGCTGTTCCTGCCTGAGCAACGGGAAGGTCCCCTGTTACAGGCTACCACCTCTACTAGCTTCATCCCACTGTGCTTTAACACACACACACGTCATGAGTTTTGCTCGTCAGAAACTTGAGGTGCAGTTTCCCAGAAACCCCTGCACCTATCTCCTTGAAACCTGGCAGGCTTCATGCCCTCAGAAGGGGCTACCGTCCTCAATGTTTTCAGCCAAATCTGACAAAAAATGACAAAGTTATAGGTATTTCAACAATTTCCCATTATAATCTATGGCCGAATCTCTCCGAATCAACGCTAAATCTTCCAAAGCTGATTCAGCTGAATCAACTCAAGACAGTGATCTGAATCTTCAAATCGAATCACTGTTCTCCGAATCAGCTGAATCTGAATCCGAATCAAATACTTCCCTATTCACACAGGACTTCTGGCTGCTTTAGTAGGAGCCTTGCCAGCAAATCAAGGGAAGTAGAGGAGTACTGGTATATTCAATGCTGGTGAAGCCACATCTAGAGTACTGTGTTCAGTTTTGGACCCCAAAAGAATGTGGACTAATTAGAGAGAGTCCAGTGGAGGGTGACAAAAATGGTAAGGGGGCTGGGAGAGACAACTTATGAAGAAAGACTGAGGGAACTGGGCTTAGTCTAGAGAAGAGGAGACAGAGAGGACTTTATAGCAGCCTTCAACTACCTAAAGTGGGGTCCAAAACAGGATGGAGCTGGACTATTCTCAGTGGTGGCAGATGACAAAACAAAGAGCAATGGTCTCAAATTGCAGCAAGAGAAGTTTAGGTTAGATATTAGGAAAAACTCACCAGGAGGATAATGAAGCACTGGAGCAGGTTACCCAGAGAGGTTGTAGAATCTCCATTCTCGGAAATGTTTAGGACCAGGCTAAACAAAGCCTTGGCTGGGATGATCTAGTTGGGGATGGTCCTGCTTTAAGAAGGGGGTTGGACTAGATGACCTGAGTCCCCTCCAACCCTAATTTTCTCTGATTCTACTTGGAGGAGCAAACATAACGCATGTTTTGTTTAACTGTGGCCATTCTTTGTCAGTGCATTACTCTCACAGAAGCTGCAGCTCAGCATTTTGGCATTCATGTGTTCTCTGCAGTGCCTGGCTCCTTCCCTAAGGAACAATTATACAAGCCTTTGCCATTTTCAGCTAGTTTTGGTGTTTGTTTTTAATGAAAAGCTTCCCGAATTCCCATTTCACACCATTTTGGAGCACTTCAGAAGATATCAAGTTCCAAGGTGCTCTAGAAAATTTCTGAAGGTAATATGTTTCGGAGGACTTGAACCTTTCAGAATTAGGCTCTCAGCTCAGCCTGTATTCTAGATGGCTCCACAAGATCCTGAGTTTCCAGGTGCCCTGAAACATTTCAAGGTGTTCAGAGTCCCAAATAATTTAAAACATCCCAGAAGGTTCTAATCATTTGACCTAGTCAATACTTTAATAAAAACACATTGGTGGCGAGGATACGTTAGCGGTTTACACAGAGAATACAGGGAGTGCAACAATGGCAAATACATCTAACAAGTTAAACTACTGTATAGCTCCAAGTATGAAAAAATAAATACAGTTAGAAATCTGAGACTCATGAACCCCTTTGGCTGGCTGTATCTTTTCACAGTCCTTTTCAGCTTTCTGACTTAAGCCCCAGTGTCAAATTCCTTCAATCTTTTTGCTTTCACAGGCTCCCTGAGTGTCATCTGTCTGTCATCGTGGTCCCACACAACTCCAGTCCTTCCTTCCACTTTCCCAGCCAGAAGTGGGAGTGTGTGAACACGTGTTAGTGTATCCAGTATTCAGATCCAGAAATACATGCATCATTTATGGTTTCAGGACTCAGGAGTATACTCCCTTCCCCTCCATGCCCTTGTGCGTCTTGGGAAGGGTGTCTCCCATCTCCCTTCCTCACTCAAGTTTCTCTCTCGGTCTGGGGTATATTCGCATTTTTGTCACACTCTCTTCCATGATCCAAGCATTTACTTGTCTCTCTCTCTCACACTCTCTTTCTTAGACCCATCTCTCTCGCTGTCTCTAAATATGGTTATCTGTTATATACATAAATATATAACAGATATATAAATATATTCCTTTCTTTCTTTTTTTTGTTTTTTGGGTTTTTTTTGTTTTGTTTTGTTTTTTGTTTTTTTTACACAATTACAAATCACAACATTTATTCACCATTTTTTTTTAAATAGCTATGTAAACATCTTGGGGACAAAGGCTCAGGAAATAAAACCTTAGAAAAATATGTGATTTAATTCTACTTCAAAATATACTATATACATCTGCACCTATAAACTTCCTACAGTAGATTCCTCTCCCCAAAAATATATAATAAAATCAATGCCAGTGCTGTGTCACCCATGCATATCAGCCTTTTGCTGTACCACATAGCAAACTGTGCTGAAGACAGTGGGGCTCCTTCACTGTAGTCCCATGCCTAAAAGGTCCTGTAGGTTTTTAATCACATGTTGTGGTTGGCTGGCGGCATGATCCAGTAAGGTGGGTCCCATCTCTTTGTGTAAGGTTTCAGCCAGCTTGGAGACCACAGTTCTAACATTGCCACTATGACCAGGTAGCACTCCATTTCCAATCATGTTGCTTAAGAAATACCAGAGAATGGGCAGCACATGACGCTCCACAGCCTGAGGTTTCCGAGGGTACACAGAAGTCACAAGCACTGCAGGGCAGAAGATAAAGCATCTTAGCAGTCGAGATAAGCACGCAGCTTTATTCTTGGTCCCTCAGAACCATTTCCAGTCAACCACGGTCTGGAATTTAAGTGAGTGCAAACAGGCTGACTTTCTAAGGGCAAGCAAGCAGCAATGATGTGTTTAATACTTAATAGAACTACTGACCTCAGATGATCCTAATTTCTTGAAAGTGGAGGCCTTATGACCAACACAGAAGCTCAGTGAAGCGATTTATAAAGTTCTTGTAAATGTTTAGACTGATGACCTTTTGATTACAAGAGGTAAGTATCAAATCTGTATTTACTGCCAATAATTAACCATTTAAAGCAGCTGTACCAAATTTCAAGTTTGTAGCTCAGAAGAGCATTTGAACGATTGAACTTCAATAAAGAGAAGCTGACGACCTTTGTATGCCCCTTGATTAAAAATCCAGGTCTAATTTGGTGTTTCCCTGTGCTTAGTGGCCCATAACAAGTGGCTAAACCAAATTTCAAAATTCTAACCCAAAAAAGGGCACTTTAATGGTTAAAATCTGATCAGGTAATACTAGTGAGCTATGTAGGAAGGTAAGGTCTAATTTGAGATTATCCTGTTCGGTGCCTCATAATGAATGGCTGTTTCAAGTTTCAAGACTTCCATCTATGCTCCTCATATAGCCACCTGCACTATCTTACCTAAGCAATTCATAGTCTTTAATGCATTCATCCCCACAACATCCTATGGAACTAGAAAAGTGTTATTATCCTCATCTTACAGACATAAAATGAGGCAAAGAAAGAATAAGGAACATGCCCGTGAAACTGAAGTAAGAAATTGAGCCCAGCCTCCAAACTCTGGGCTGAGGCCCTTTCCACTGGCAGTGCTTCTTCCCATCCTCCCTAAGATATGATCTCACCCTAATTTCTGAACTTGATAGATAGCCATATTAAAAAAAATTAAAATCAACTGACATGACAACTGTATATACCTTTAAGAGTTATGTGACGTTTAAGAGATAAAGCTGAGAGAAAGTCTGATGGCTGTGTGTGCACACAGCTAGCAGAAATCAAGAAAACTCTTTGTAAAAGTGGCTCCTGCCTCAGTGAACTGAATCCACAACATGACAAATGACACTTTTGCTAGTAGTTTCTACAGAGAACTGAAGACCTCAAATTCCAGAAAGCTAAATTCTCAGATCCCCCCATAGAGGTAATCAAGGCACAATAGCTAGGCATGATGTGGGGAAAGCATACACCATGCCATCCCATGGCCATCTTTTTGTCTACACTCTTAGTCTGGCACCTTTCATCAGCATTAATATTCATTATTAAACAAAAACAAAACCCCAACCTTAAGTAAAAGTAAAAGCATCCTTAGTAAGACAGCAATGGGTTAGTCCTCATTAAAAAAAAGAGAGTTAATTTGAATTCTTATGCTATTAAATATAACAGTCACCATGGATTTTAGGTGAGAGAGCTGTCTGCTCCCATTAAATCCCAGAGAGAACATCCACTGTTTCTAAACTGGCCCCAATTTATGTTCAAAGGATTTATTTGGAAAAAAAAAAAGATTTAAATTACTGTAGAATTACATTCTATGTTTACAGGGATTTACTTTATACAAGCTATCTTTAAAGGTCCCAGTAGGTTTGACATGGCAAAAAAAGGCCTTCAGAGTAAGAATGAACAAGGAAACTCTATTAAACCTTAGATTAAGATAGGCTGGCATAATTATCAGATTTAGCTCTTATTAAAGCAAAGCTATAATTAGGCTGCTTTTAGTGCATGTTGAAGTGATCTTTTTTCCATTCCTTGGATGCCACCAAGCTGTTATAGGTCAAAAAAGAGCAGTGTTTTTAGTCTGCTGGATTTAGTTGTTGTGGAAATAAGTTATCTTTATGCATCCTGAAATAATAGGAACAATGGGTCATGCTTCAGGGTGTAAATAGGTTGTCTGCATGTGTCACAAAATAGCCTGCTCATCCCCACAACCATGTAGTGCTTTGCAGCCATTATTTATATGCACAGTCTACACTCATGCTAGTAAACTCCTGGTTTTAGGGGGATTATGCCCTATTTTTTCCAACATGGTTTTCCAAACCAAACAGACCCCCAAAATAACAAAATACCAGTGACTGCACAAGGCTCAGTAGCTGTGTGTGGGTGTCTGTGGGCTGGCAGGAATGAACATTTGCCATTTGCTTAAGAAAACAGTACTGCTAAGCCAACCCTCACACTCAGGAATCAGCCAGAATATTTTTAGAGTATGTCTACGCCGGGGGCCACTGCTTTCAAGCATTCCGTCTGCCCAATCCTGCTACATGCCCAACAAACCTGAACGCGAGGCAATAAAACAACTCTAGAGGTGCCCCACTTTTTGATCTCTGCTTCCTCCTCCTTAAAAAGAGGCATGGTTTACCCTCTCATGTCAAGACTGGAAGCCTAAAGACTAAGAGGAGTGCTTGAGAGTAGCCCCCCAGGAGTGCCAGGGGAAGAGTGTAGACACACCCTTCATTTCCCTTTCTCAAGAGACAAATTTTGAGATATCCCATCCATAATTCCTTATTAGAGTCCATGAACCCAATTCTCCACTGCATTGGCTCCATGTTTAATTATTTCCACTTCAACAATGTCAGCTTACACTGCTTACATGTACAGTGGCCAAATCAAGATGGCAGCATTACATGAATGCTTTGCACCACTATAAATGACTGCACAAGCTATAGGTCTCTGAAGGATCAGGCCCCACACTTCCAGCTGTCCCAATCCCTGTTGCCTTGTTAATTCAAAGGAATTTCCTCTCAACATTTCCCATTTTCCAAGCATCTCCCCTAACAAGTCCCAGCAAACTACAGAAAGTAGAGTCCAGCTAAGCTGCTTGTTACCCGACAGGTGTTGTGTGATGTCCTGCATGGCCCGGCCGCTGGCGAAACGCACTCTGCTGGCAAATGTTTGTAGAAGCAATACATTATCTGAAAGAAAGTCAGAAGCACGTTTGATCAGTCTTCTTCAAAGAAGCTCATACCATGGGACATACAGAAACACTGGGAGTTTTCTTCTCCCAAAGAAATTCTGGTCTCCTACCAATACATCACATTCACCACTGGGCAGAAAAAAAAACAGCACAAGGTCTAAATACTACACAAACTGACTGAAGCCCATCAAGCTTTCAAGCAGATGTAAGAGGTGGATAGGCCCTTATGATGGATCTCTGTACAGAGATAAATTTCATTCTCTCCTCAGAGAACATCTGGGCAGATTTAGTATCTACAGCTCTGTTTGCATTTTACACAGTTAAAATCAGTTCCTTGAGTTCTGTGTTGCCCCTGCAGGAACAAATCATCTCATCATCACTACCCACAAGTCTCTCAAGTGCTTTTGGTATTACCTGCTCTTTCGGGAGGGGTTGGGGGGCAGAAAGAGACCACTGCACTCAGATCTTGGCAGGGGGAAAAAAAGGGACTGATTTCCCAACACCTAACGGTGAAATATATTTTAGATTCTTCCTTCTTCTAGTTATTTCTAGTTGTTGTTTAGAAGCTGTTGCACAGTGGCCTATAATCACTGCCCTGCCCTTGTGATCCTGTGGGGTCTGTTGAGCTAGGCAAGGATGTTCATGGATAGGACCGTCCATAACATGTCTAGATGTCACAGGAAGTGGTGTCGAGTCAGTGAGTTGCATGCTCCTTCTGAACCAGTATTGAGCCAAAGCCCTAACGTGCTTTTAAGGGGCACTCCGTTGTTACGGGTATAGTCCTTTGCACAGAGACATTAAACAAAAAAGAGCTCTTTAATGATTATAATGCCTTTTTTTGCACATGTATTTGTAGGTGGATTGAAAGGGTGGGGGGTTGCAGCTATGTTCCAACTTCAGGAATCACGCTCTACCCACCTAAAATGACAAATAGACATTTCTTCCAGCTATAAACCACTGTGTGGGATTGATATGCGCTGTTAAATTATTGCTGCATCATACCCCACATATAAAATTTCAAAGCAACTGATTCAAAGGAGCAGCAGAAATGCAATTGAGATTAGAGATATTACAGCTGTGTAAAAGATTAATCACTAGTATCAATAAAGCCTTACAGTTCACCTGAGTAGCTATCTTTGGGATCCCTCTGTTGTTTCGGAAGCTAAGTATACACTTACTGCTTGCTTTGAGGTTTAAAACTCTGGAACAAACTGTGCATATTTGAGACCCCTCAAGCTTGAAAGTGTCAATGACCAATTTATACAAGCTTTAATGCAGAACTGCTTGACACAGAGCAGCTTGGAATGGAGGTTAAGGAGAACAACGCAGCAGGCCATACTGTTTTCAGTAACTCAGCTTTAACTTTCCCCAGTAAATACTAGATCATCTGATAGGTTGCAAGGCAGTCTGCTCAATGTTAGAAAGGGTAGTAAAAGTAATGAGCTGCTTCCCTTGCACTTGCAAGCCATGTTCTTGATGGCAGCACAAGCTTCCTTACCAGGGGACATTTCCTTGGAAATCAGGCACTGTGTCAGTAAAATAAGAGTATTGTTACCACCTGTATAATGAACTCTCCACCCCCTCCCCACCAACCTATCCTGACAAATACCTGAGGTACATGCAGCATAAAAAATAACAACTTAAACTAGTTACAGGATATTAAAATAAAAAAGCCTCTCTATAAAGTTTAACAAATAAAACCAGCCAAAGGTTTAAAAAGCAAAACATAGTGATAGGCCTGCCATATCAATTAAGGCCAGTGGTCCATCTAGGAGGTTTTCAAAAGAATAAATGAGAGTTAAGCTCCCAACTCTCATTGCATTCCTATACAAATTCACTTCACTGCAGCCAGTGCCTTTGAAATGATAGCCCCACTCTAGTGCACCATGACAAACCAAATTAAGTTAATCAACATTAGCCATGTTTTGAATGATTTAAGTGTGTCCACACCAGTTTGACTCATCTATATAGAAATCAATTTAGTGAAATCAGTTAAATGCATGTGTAGGAAAGGTCTCCGTGTGCCATGTGAAAACCAGGATAAAACTATTTCCTTTCTCCCTCCTTTTGTCTGCCTTATTTGTTCAGAGGATCAGCTTTCAATGACAGGGAACATCCCTCACCAGGTAACTGTTAAGATGCTTAGCACAACAGGGCCCTGAGCTCATTTCAAAACACTACTGCAGTGCCCAAGATACTGAATTACAGTCTCTGGTGGTTAGAGGTTATGTCCTGGGGCACCAGCAATTTATGAAAAGAACCAGAAGAACAAACATAAGGACAAGTGCGGTCAAATTACGAAACCCAAGCACACAAGCAGAACCTCTGGAGTATGAAGGGTTTACGGTACTTTTACCTGGGAAGAGAGATATGAATGGAGATGGATATCAGGGGACAAGTCCAAGGAAAGGTTGGCACCTGGTGTTGGGGATTATCCAGATCCCACTTCAGTTGTTTCTAGATGGATACTGGGTCTGATAGTTTTAAGTCAGGCTATCAGATCCTTCTGTAACCACCTTGCATTGCTTTATGGAATATTAAAGGTAGCAGAGGAGGAAGCGCCTCAAATGCACATTTTGATGCAAGCCAGCACCCAGGGTTTCCAAGCAACAACTGGGATTCAAAGGGTGGGAGCAAGCCAAGACTCTAGAGGTGCATGCAACTCTCCCCTCTTCCAGACTAGGAAAGTTGGAAGGACATCTTTAAGACTTTTTAAATCTCTTTAAGGTTTATCTTTTCTACTTTGTTTTGTTCTAGGCTTCAGGATTGTTTTTTAAGGAGAAAGTAGCAGGATTTAAGGACAAGAGGCCAGAATCAGTCCACACAACTTGCCTGCATCCTCCCCTCCAACTAAAAACCCATATTTCTCAAATCTGGGGCTGTTTAAGAGCCACATCTGAATTTTGCAAATGGCACCTACCTTTATCACAGACAGACCCAAAGGCCTGGTTCCAAACAACCCCAAACTTTGTAGCTTGAATTCATTTGTAGCACAGGAGCAGAGACAGATGAGTTTTGCCCACTTCTACTACTGACCCTTGACAGTGCTTATTTTATGATGTCTGAATGGTAGTCAGGAGGTGGGGTAATGAAGAGCTTCAGGAGACAATTTGCTTGGAGATGACACTTGACCACCAAGATTATGGGTGCTGCAACTCTTTTACATGTGCTTACTTCCTCTCTGTTAGCTAGTGTGGGGAAGAAATCAGATCCTTCACCTGTTATTGAAAGGCCAGGATCAAGGGTGGTACAGTCTGATACAATTCTCTTCCCTTTACAATCAGGCACAACCGGGCCCAAAGTCAAAGGACAAAAGCCAGAAGGCAGACAAATTCACTGCAGCTGCAGAAGAGCTCTGGACATCTGGTGCAAAGAGAGTTAACAACTCCATTCTTTTAAGGCCTGTCTCTTGAACGCACTAAATATTTCAGGTATATTCATGCAGTGCAGTATTTCCATAGCCGATATAAATCTAGGTGGCAAGGGGATTTACAGCAGACCTTGGTTATGTTGTTACTAGCAATAGCAATCACTTCCTATGCAGAACAACATTTGGAACATGCCATCCTTTAAGACTGGATTTATATTTGTTTATTCTATAGAAATGAACTCGGCAAATCATAAATTTCCTTTTAAAAAAGGAAAGGATGGACTGAAGAAATTTTTGAAATCGAGATAGGAGAGAGAACTAGCTAAAGCCCATAATTCAAGA
>NW_005841862.1:648099-656594 GCF_000455745.1 Alligator sinensis | reverse complement strand
CAGCAGGAGCAGTTCCGGATAAAGGCCCCTTTCATATCAACACCAGGACAACTCACCCAGGAAGTGAAGAGGGGCTTGAACCATCTTCGACATCCAAACTTCCCACTGTCCTTGAATTGTAGAGATGTGTGGTGCCAGGCTTTATTGCTCAGCCTCATCATACAACAGACCAAGTCAATAGCCCAGATCCAGTGGCCTAATAACTCTGGGAAAACTTGGGTGCGGATTTAAGCTCTTCTGGGAATCCGGGGTGTAAATGTTTGAACGTAAGAGTAGCCTGTTCCAAATGAAATCAAAAAGAGCTGAGAGTTCTCATGATATACCTGATATATGAATCTAGCCTCAGCCCATGACTCAGGCATTATCAGCTCACTCTGCAGTTCCGCAGGGTATGGATATGAGCCCTACATGAAATGGAAGCCTGTGCTTCTTCAAAAGGGGAACTGGAGTAAAATACATTAACGCAACCGGGTCTTAGTTCTGGTAATAAGTACTAGCATTGGAGACTGAAATTCCCTATTCACAAAACAGGGTGAATGGAGATAGTTCAGCACTCCAGCAGTATATTTTCTAACCTAAAGCAAGATGACTGAAAATGCCAGGAAGGAGACCAAACAAGTTGTAAAATCTGTCCTGTTGAAAGCACACTGGCACCAATAAAATCACAAATATAATTAGGTATCCATCAGATAGTAACAACTGTTGCTTGGGGATGGACTAGAACGGAGGTACTAGAGGTACACGATCACTCAGTGCCAGTTCCATGAACCTTGTGGTCATTCATGCTCACATCTATTGTGAGTACTTTATGCCATGAAACACTAAGCCATGAAGCAGAGGTGAGAGAAAGTATTTTTGGAAGAAAAAATAATCATTTCACAAAATGAGGATTCTCTTCTACCTTTTGGAACAAAAATTCAAGATGATTAAGGGACAAAAATAACTGACACTAACAACTCTGGAAAAACGTGGGTGCACATTTAAGCTCTTCTGGGAATCTGGGGAGTAAATGTTTGAACATAAGAGAAAAACTAGTGTGACAACATATGTATGCATGTGCATGCATGTTCCTGTCTGTGAGAATGTAAGAAGTACACGTTAGTACATCTGAGATCAGCTTTGAGAAACAGAGCAAAGGAATAATTCCCAATACGTGGCTGAGAAACATACTGCTCAGAGGTTGAGATGAAGGCCATGAATGATACCGACTTACATGCGTTAGTATGAGGCTTTTATTCATGTAGAAGCACCTTACAACCTTTTCCAAGCTGTGAGGGAAAATGTAGCTTTAAAGTTGTGGTAGAAGAGAGAGTAAAGATGCAGGAGCTCCTGGAGAAAATGAGACTGAGATGGACCCAACCCCACCAAGAGACACAGGGCAACTGATGGCAAAGTACACTCTCTCCACGTCCCGTCATGGGCCATGCTGGGTGGAAAGTACCTTGGGTCGTGGCCTCACATCCTCCATTTGAGGTTTCTAGCACCACAAAATGCACTAAACCCAAGAGGAAGTATATGCTTGTTTCCTCAGAAGTGTGCAAGAGGGAGCATCAAGGCATTTTGCTCCCATCATCCATTCTCTCCCCACCCCCCACCCCCACCCAAATGGCTCTTACACTTCACATGCACTGAACTAAGTACAATCTCACTAGCTGCGGGGGAATTATTTCTACCATTGCCTGACCTGGACTCCACTTGCTGCACTGGCATGCCATGAAATAAGATGACATGTCAAATGCAAAGTCTCAACTCCTAATCTTCAAGGCACTCACAATGTGAGAGTTCAGGACACCTGAAAGATCATCTACAACTCCAGGATGGGGACCAGAGGACAGAGCTTCCCTTCTGAGGGACAGTGGAACGGTCCACCACAAGGGTCTTCCTCATCTGTACAGGAGTCAGAGCTGTTCCAGGATCCTCTCCAAGACAATTCCTGAGGACACTAAAAATCAATGACCTCACCACCCTCTGTTCCAACCTGACATAAGCCCACAGTGTACGTGGAACATAATTAAATATCATAGTTAAAAGAAGAAGACAACACACAAACTCCAACTAGGGAAAGAGAGAGAGAAAGACATGACAGATATAAATCATAGCACTTAATAGTCTCCTAGAAAGAACCCATATACTACAAGGTGGGCGCGTCTACACCTGCACATTTACTGAGTGGTAATTTAGGTTACTGCACAGTAACCGAAAATTACTGTACAGTACAGGCTCACATCTACACATGCATGTCCATACTGTGCAGTAACTATGGAGACTTATGCCGTAAATTTAATACCTGCATGATCATGTTTGAAGATGAAATTTGATCATGCAGGTATCAAATTTATGCCCGATTACTTACTGCGCCGTAACGCACGTGTAGACACCTTACTGCGCAGTAACACTGTGTGTAGACTGACTTGGGACTAACTTTAGTCCCAAGTCAGTCCATATATAGCATTACTGTCTGTGCTTAACGCCTGCACGTGTAGATGCTGACCTAAAAACCGCTTACTGCACAGTATCTTCCTGCGTAATAGGCACAGTAGACGCTAATGCACGTGTAGACACACCTGGTGATGATGATAAAAGAACCTGAACAGAACAGGAGAGAACTGCTGAAATGCAGCCAGATGCAGGCTGTGGGTGAAAAACCAGGATCCATTTAACTGCTCAGAGCAACATTATGCAGCAGTTAAGACAGAAAATACAGACAAATTCAACCACATGACCCATGTTATTAAGCTAAATGACAATACTGAAAAGGCTGAGTATGCCTTCAAACCAGAACAGAGTCCACTGGCCAAATAAGGTAATAAGGGCCATTTTGAAATATTTGGTTTGAGGCCTGAAAAGGATACCCCCAGGGCAGGAACAAAATGAACCAAGCATTACCTAAATGAGTAATCAGTGTTTCCAGCACCTTCACTGCTGCAGAGTAAATACCCGAATTCTTAGAGTTCAGATTGTCAGTGACCACCGTAACCATAGAGACCATGACTGGATGTAAGCCATCTCGGAGGACAGGGATCATGGAGACAACTGATTCTAGTGCATACTGGTTCACTTTCTTGTTGGAGTCCTGAAGTCTCAGGGTAAAATCATCAAAAATCTGTTTAAAACAAAAACAAAACCGGGATGTGTGATCTCTCTGGGCCTGGTAGGGAATGTAGAAACAAAGTCTTCCTGTAAATACAAATGATAGCTCCGACCCTGCTCACACTTCCTATCAAGCTGGCACTTGTCACTCTGAAAAGTCTCATTGTCTTCCATAGACTATTCACAGCAGTAAATGCTATGCACATTATTGCTTGCATGGTAAGGCTCTAATTTCTTTAATAGTGTCTCCTTTCCCATTTTAAAGAGATGAGGAATGTCTGTGTGGATACAGGAAAGTTAGTTATTATCCCAGCTTAATGCTGAGAAATCCTCATACTTAAGGGAAATACGGTCAACTTCTTCAAGACCTCAACAAGTATTTTTTTTAAAGTTATCTCCGGTCTTATACAGAAAAATGTTAATGGTTAATTAGCAATAGATTTTTGGGAAGACAATGGAGGCACCCAAACCTCTTCAAGAGAAAAATGTCAGTTTGGGGCTGCTGGACTTTGCTGCTAGGAGGGTCCTGGAAGAGAAGGTACAGGGCACAAAGGGAAAGGGAAAAAAGGAAAGGCCCCCAATACCTGAATAACGTTTGAGGAGACAAACTGGGGGTTGTTTCTGCAGTGATCTGTAAGGAGCATTATTCCCTCCATTCGCATCTGAAACTCCTTGGCTGTCAGGAGCTTGTTCAGCTCCTTGAGCTGGTCTATCACTTCCAGGCTGCGGAGAGATGATCGACGAACAACTGGCTGTGGTGGGACTAAGGTGTCTGCACTGGACCTCATATTGAAAAATAAAACCAGCATGAATCCTTTGGGATTAAGGGACAACAGAGCAATGACAATAACAGCTAAAAGGTACCCTACTGACCTCATTACAAGTAGAGCTTGGTCTTATAAATGGTCTCAAACTTACTGCAGAAGCAAAGTCTAATTAGCAGCATCTCCATTTTGTAATTAGGAAAACTGAAACATCAGGGGTTTGTACACGACACAGGGGTTTAATTCTCCCTAAATTGAAGCAGTATTTTTTTTTAAACGCCGCTTCAATTTAGACCAAGTAAACCCAAGTGTTATGTATGCCCATGTTGAAGCCCAATTCTTCCCTGCCTCTCCAGCAGCAGGGAGGGGGAGCGAGCTGCTGGTGGGCAGAGAGGTCCCTGAGCTGGGGGGGGGGATGTCCTGCTGCTTTTCTCCATGGCAGCAGCAGCCCCTGCCCAAGTGGCACCCACCTGCAGGCACCTGGCTTGGGCAGTCCTGAGGGGAGGGGGCACCACAGCCATGGAGGGAAGCACCAGGCACCCATGCAGCTCAGGCAGGCAGGCTCTGGGTGGGAAAGAAATCAGGCTCGCTACTTTTTTCCCGCCCCCCTTCTGTGAAGCCTGCCTTCCCGGGCTACTGCCGGGCTGCCTGCATGGCCCCTGAGCTGCACAGGGCCTGGTGCTTCCCTCCACAGCTGTAGGGTTTAGAAACTATAATTCCTCAGAGATGCTTTATTTTGCTGTGCCCCAAAGTCATTTAAGGTGCATTATGCTGCTGAAAGTGCTACAGTGGCTGGAATTAACATACAATATGCCACCAAATGTGCAAACAGCAATGCCACTGAAGCAGTGCCAAAGGCATTTAACCCACTTTAAACCTGCTTTAATGTGTTGTCTACAAATGCCCATAGTGCCTTGTCCAAGGCAATTTAGAGAATTTGCCCAGCACAGGTGGGCACAGAAGCCAGGAGGGCTGGCTCCCAGTCCTGCTCTCAGAACTTTCTTTTCCTAGGGTCTGATCCAAAGCCTGCTGAAATCAGTGGAAAGTTATGTCAATGGGTTTTGGATTATACACTTAAAATACAATTAATTGATTGTAGCATGTACCTCGGGAAAATTCTGAACACAGTAGTAAGGCTTATGCTCACCTTCTTCTAACCACTAAACACAATGAAATTAAAACAAATCCACTGGGTCATCAAAGGAGAAAAGTTACTGGTAGGTCCACTGCCAGCTCCAGGAGCAAATGGACCAAGCTCCTGTCTTCAGCTCCAATCCAGCATAGCAGGAAGTGAAGCTATCCATAGTCTACCAGCAGCTGCCTGTGTTTTTTTGTCATAAAATGCTAATTCATAAAAACTAAACCTTTTCATATGCCAGTTTTGAAGCAACTGTCGTTTAGAGTTCAAGATGGAAATTTCTGGTCAAGAACCAGAGAAGGAGACACCCACACTGGGAATAATTGATAGTCTCCTGGGAAGGGCACTCAGATGGGATGTATAACAGATTGAACAGGTTCTTCTAGCCACAGGACTACTAGCTGTTTTCTTTGTGGGGGGGGGGGCGGGATTGGTTTCTCCCACTCATTTTTCTTGAAGAACTTCTAAAGCTCTTGGGTTCATCTCAATGCAGTGTTGGAGAAGAATTTTTGAAATCTCAAAAGGTTTTGTGAGCTGGGAACACTGCTTGCTGCTTGGCCCTATCAGATACATTTAACTGATAGACAGGGCTGAAAACTCCCCTACACACTTGTTCAAAACTAACACAATGACAACCAAAAAGGTTTAATACCCTTCATCAGAAGGCAGGCTGTCACGGGAGATCGTCAAGCTGCTGTTCCTAGACTCCCTGCGGCCTTTGGCAGAAGGGGGTTCTGATGCATCATCTTCCATCCCCTATATACATATAAAAATACATCTATAAGTGAGAAAAGATGGGTAATAACTTGCTTAAAGTACTCAGGGCAAAATACAGGTTAGAACCAAGGTCCTTCCTTCTGAAGAAGTAAAGCAGAGCTCAAACAGGGAGAAGAGCTAAAGACTCCAAAAAAGTTTGTAAAGTCACTGTCTTCACTGTCACCATCTTATCCACTGGAGGGACACTAAGATAAAGCACTGACAGACAGGGGCACCTGAAGAGAGACAGATGGATCTAGTCACATGTGGAAGCCCTACAGTCACAAAGAGCTACCAGCCAGCAAGCGAGCATGCAGATAACTCTGGTAAGGGTTGGATCCCTGTTAGACTTTCTAAAACAGCCCCCCTTTTCCAATTTCTTTCCTGCCATGCCCTCATTTGCAGTCTGATAATTTTGCATGACTTTAGATAGTGGTAACTGTTCCTGTGGCCACAGAAAGGAGAAACTCAGCTGCTCCACAGGAATTGTCTCTATTCCCATTTTACCCCATGTTGAAAATAAACCAGGGCCATCTAAATGAAACAGATCTGTGTTGCCTCAGTTTAGCTTTCACTTTCCCTCAGGGTAAATGTGGACACACAAACCATTACCATGGAACAGCTGAGGTGTGATAAGTCTCCACTCCCTACTAAGTGTGGGCACACAGGGTGGCAACAGTAGTCTGAGCAACATGATAACAGCACCCAAGTTTCAACTCTCAGTTTTCTTTCTCTGGAATATTGTGACCCCCCCACCCACAACGGTGTGACCCCACTGGATCACTGTGAGCTCTGGATTAGAAACCACTGTTATAAAAGGTTTTCGTGGGCCTAAAGAATATTAAGGAAATTTTAGGCAAGACAATTCATGTCTCATTCTTGCTTTTCCAGCTCCCCCAACCCCTGCTCCCCCCTCCAAAAAAAAATTTGTTTTCCAGAAGAGAAATGGGCAAAAAAAAAAAAGCTCATCAGTATGATTTTCTACTGCCAGTGAATATTCTTACAGCACTTTTGAGTTCAGTGACAACCTGAGAGGAGGGATGATACTCCTAAAGTAAAAAAATTATACAAACCACTAGGATAGCCATATATCACCTCTGTTCCAAAATCTTCTAGGGGCTTTTTCCCTTGCCTATGGAAAAGAGGTTTACAAAGAACTACTCCCACCCCGCCCTCTTTCTGTTTATGGATACGAGGGAGGCCATCTTCCTCTCCTTCCCATTCTTTATTATGGTCATAATCCTACATCAGTTATTCCAAATCTAGATCCCCAAATGCTTGCACATAAAATGGCTCTGGATCTGCAATTCAGTCCCATAAAAAGAAAACTCCAAGGAAAAAAGGAAGGGTGCAAGAGAGAGAGAAAGAGAGGTTATGTTTAGACTTTGAAGCAATATTGGTACATTCCTATAGAAGATATTTATCCTACTAAGCACTTACTTTCTGCTTAATTGTTGCCATGACATCCCGCAAGTCATGTGATGGGAGACACTGTTTCAAATATCCATCAAATTTTGGATGGGGCATCAGTGCATTCAACATCTTCCGTCCATAAAACCTAGCATGGAGAGGAGACTAACTAATTAAAGAACATTTTACCTCAAAACATCACCATCTCATTTGTCCATCTGAGAAGCTGGCAGTGTTACAAGAACACATTTTTTTATGTTCCTCATGGGCAATGCACTTCATAAGAACTTTTAATCCCATCAATACAGAGTGAGATTTATCTCAAATTGACATCAGTATACAACACTGCATACTGTCTGCAATAGGAAATTCAGCAGAAGAGCAGTGAGAAAAGAAATAATCTGGTTCCACAGAGATCTATTCATGAATGCAGGAATCTATTTTTCCTCCGATAGACATGTGGGGCTCCTATAAATGTTAGGAATAGTATCAGTTTGGTTCTCCAATGAGGTTTTCATTTTCTAGGATTCCAAAGTGCTTTAACAAATTGTAGCAAAAAGCCCCCTTTTCCTCTTGCCTGCATTTGCTCTCCCCTCTTTGGATGTTTCTCTTTTTCTACCTTTTCTTCCTTCCTCTCTCTCTCTCACTTTAAGATAAGGAATTGTGTTTTAAAATTTGTATGTGTGCATTTTGTATCTCCCCTTGTATTTTGGTATTTTTATCTATGTGTGCGCCATGGAATTTGTAGCTTATATTTTATACTCCTCACCTTTCAACTTTCAACTAAATGTGTTTTAGTAAGTTATACATTGTAACAATGTTAACAAGGGCAGGAATCAAACTGTCCTTCTCTGTATCAGGCTGGGCCCTGAAAGAGCAGTGAATCAGTGATTGAATGTGTAACGTGATTGAATGTGTAACATAGTAGCACACAGCAATTAACACCTGGGAAGCTGCAGATCAGCCAACGGAAGAACTCAATAGAAGACAATGTAACAACCGGGAAATCTCTAAACGTCACTGATCAAGGGCTGGAAGCCCTGGCCTGAGTTAATCAACACCGGGGACCAACTTTTGGGCTGAATATCTCCAGATCGACTGCTCCTAGAGCCCTATTCAAAATTCATCAACGGACTCCCAAACCTGCACGTACATGCGGACGACCCCTGGGGCTGACAGATGCCGTCCAGTAGCCACCGAGGGGGGGAAAAGTCCCATGAGGGTCAATGACCCCTGGATTGGGCAAACCTGAAAACTGGGGAGTCACCAAAGTCTGCCAGGGACAGATAAAAGGCAGTGAAAAGTGACCCTCAGTGGCGCCCTCTTGATCTCCATCT
>NW_005841862.1:638090-648018 GCF_000455745.1 Alligator sinensis | reverse complement strand
TGTGTGTGTGTGTGTGTGTGTGTGTGTGTGTGTGTGTGTGGACCAGCCCCAAGGTTTATGATTACAGTGTTTCAATCCGCCTAAAAAACTAGAATTTTAAGGATCCCGAGTTGGACATTTGTAGCCAACAAAATTACTGTATAGGAATTTTTTCATCACTGAAATGGAATATGTTCAGCCACAGACCAGAACAATAGTTTAGGACAGAACATGACAAATACCATAACCAATTGAAACTACAGGAAGGAAGAACACATTGATTCAGTGCTATTGGAATGTGACCAGAACCATCTTATTCTTCCCATAAAAGCACCGGGATCTTTCAGTGGCCAGGGCTTCAGCTTTACCCAACATTCAACAAGAGTCAAGGAAGTCGCGTGCACATGTTGGCATCAAAGAAAATTGTTTGCTAGGAGCACGCAGCTAATCGTAATTGATTAGAATAATGAATGCTTCATACAGTATAAGTATTTAAATGTCTCTCCTTTGCTAGAAAACCCAGAAGAAACTGAGCATTCTTTAGCCAACATTACACTCCGAGAAGTATTCTTTAAGCTTATCTTACATTGCACTGCACTAGATATAGTTTGTCATTTGCCAGCCACTCAGAAGAAAACGTTTCTGCTCCTAGGAGATGGAAGGGACATCAGTTCTTACCGAGTGTCTTGATTGCTGTCTTGGGCAAGCTTCACCAGTGTCCGGACCAGCAACTCTGTACTGTCTCGGGTGCCCGACAGAAGTTTTTCCGCTCCAATCTGTTCCACAATGGTTAGTAAGTGCTCGGCAGTACACCTTCGAATGAGGGGGTTACGATGACTGGAAGCAAGACATCAAACCATCAGATCACAGGAATGTAGGGCTGCAGAGGACTTCACAAGGTCATCTAGTCCAGCCCCTGGCTCAAGGCAGGGTCATCCCTAACTGAACTACCCTAGCTAGTGTCTGACTAGCCTGCTTTTGAAAACGTCCAAGGATGGAGATTCTACAGTGACCCTAGATAGACTATTACAATGCCTGACCTCCCTCATGGTCAGAAAGTTCCTCTTGATCTCCAACATAAATTTCCCCTAATGCAGTTAGAAGCCATTTGTCCTAGTCCTGTCCTCTACAGCCACAGAGGAAAGGCTATCTCCATCCTCTTTATAATCATTCTTCAAGTATTTGAAGACTGTTAACAAACACCCGCCTAAATCTTCTCTTCTCCAGACTAAATAACCTTAATTTTTTTAGCCTTTCCTCACAAGTATTGCCTTCCAAGCCCCTAATCATTTTCATTGATCTGAACTGGACTTTTTCTGAACTGTCCATATCTTTCTTGAAGTGTGGGGCCCAAAATTCTCTCTCTTGAGCCAAAAGACAATTCCTGTAGTGATAGGCCCCTATTCCTGTCTGTGGATTAGGCCACTCCTGGGTAATATTATCCATTAATGCACAAAGCCAATATATTACAGAGGATAAGAGGAGAATTCAGTCCCTACAAGCCACATTGATATGCAGGGTCTTTGATTAAATTACTAACCCTGGGAAGGAGGGAAGGGAGAGGGAATTTATGCCAGTTGGCAATTTTGGTAATACAAACACTGAGCACTAGTACTGTACCCAGATTTAGCCCATTGATTTGTTTCCTATCTAGCTACCAAATGAACGTTCAGAGAGCCAACACAACAAGGGACAGTGCTGTGGTACATTCAACTGTGCAGCAAGTGTATTTTTCCTGGAGGTACCTAAGACCATTTGGCAACAGTCAGGTATTTTAAAGTTTTAGCAGCTGCAGAATGGGGCATATACCGCAGCCTCCATGGTCTCTAAACTGTCATTTATTTGCATAGATACCAACCATTTGAAAGCACCAGGCATCAGTTGTGTCAATGTAGTGGATCACTCACTGGACTCCCCAGAAATATAATTCCCCAGGATGATGTGCATCTCAGGACCCACATAATCTCTCTCCTCGTAATGAAACTGATATTTTGGCAATGCTCAACTGTGCATTTTTAAGTTTTAAAGGTAATGATGGAGCTGTCCTACTCTCAGAAGCTAAACTTGTGTGGTAGGACCCTGCAGTTTCTCCTGTAAATACTCTAACTGCCCAGACTGCCCTCTCTGTTGCTTTTATCATCGAAATTCTGATTATGCATAGTTTCTCCCGGTGTCCCTGGGGTTAGGATTCTAAGCAAGTTAAGCAGGAATTGCTGTGGTTGCATTCCCCGGAGACCAGAGAAAATATAAAATAGTCCTTTCCAATAATCTATCACATCCCCACTGCCATACTATTTGAACAACATTGACGGACTCTGATAAAACAGAGGTCTTCCTGGTGTAGTGTACTATCAACACTGCTAAGTGTAAATGGGATGTCGGTGATGAAATTCCAAAGAGCTGTAGAAGAACCCAGCCCAAGGGATTCCCCACCACTCTTTCTGATGGAGGCAAGCAATTAGTGGCAACATAGATTGGACTGGGAGAGTCACCTACTTTACTCCATTAGCCATAAGGGCAGCCATTGCTCTTGCGGGGGTCACATTCCCCACCATGAGGCCAAGAGATTGATCAGCCACTTTCTGAATGAACTCGCTGGAATCCCCCGTCTTCTGGAGCAGGACCCGAGCTGTCTCCTCCACCTCCTGGTCCATGTGCTTCTTCATGGTCCTAAAGAGCTCACCAAGGGTGCTGATAGCAAAGCGAGACACCTTTGAGCGGAGATTACTAATCTGTAGGAGGCAAAGTCATGAACAGGACACAAGAGTCATTTTAGGGAAAAAGGGATTGATTTTGACATATCCAGAGGGCCCCGGGAAAGGCAGACCCACATGCCATTTCAAAGGGAAATATATAATCTACTGTTCCGAGTCAACACTAGGAAGCACAGATCTACCCCTGACTCTGACACCAACTCTGTGGCCTTTGGCAAATCACTCAATGCAACAGGATTGTTGTGGGGTAAAGAACACTCAACCAAGTTCAGGCAGTACTGAGCCCTTGACTTCTCTAATTTAGCTTTTGATCTCCCTTTCAAAGTGAGTGTCTTAACCACTGCTGTACTGGAGATAAGGGAGATGGGTAACACTGATTCCTTCAGGAAGTCCAAAAAATAACATCTTTTTTTTCTTGTTTTAAGAAAAATTGAAATAACCCATTTTGTATGTGTCCCCATTCCCCCCTTTTCTTTAGCCAAAACCAAGTTACTGAATTTGTATAAGTTTGCAAAATAAGTTTGACTGAACCCAAACTGCATCTTCTTAAGAATAAATGATTCACCAAAACATTTTGTCCGCCTCTGGTTGTGAGGATTAGTTAAGATACATAAAGACCATTGGAAAATAATGGTACGCATGGGCCTGATCCTCCATGATGCTGAGCTCTCCTAATGCCCATTGAATCACTGGGAGTTCAGCATGGGTTGGAGCTGGGAGGGAACTAAGGACTTGGAATGGCTTTGACCCCCAAACCATGCATCTACCACCAACTGACTTAACCATTTGCAGCATAGATTTTTTCACCTTATTATCCCCCTGTCCTTGAAATGTAGAAGTTAACCTCCAGTCATGAAGTTTAGCGCACTCAACACTACTTTGGATTGGGCTCTGTTGACAAAACATGGTCCCAAAGACTAGAACAGACAAGCAACTGGAAGCCAAAAGATTGTTTTTGAAAGATAAGTCAGCATTGTCCTTTAGCAGAAGATGATCCAGTGTCCATCTTAATTCCTTATTTTATTTTTTTTAAGTATAATACAAAGGACTAGAGAATGTAACACCTGGACCATAAAAGCAACATCTGGAACAGGAGTAAAACAAAAGAAACCCATGTCTTGGCAGTTGATCTTCTGGAAGAGAGACAGAGGCACCTTCCTAAATGTAAAATCAATGGAAGAATGAGAGAGGCCCCTCAGCTGTAAAGTACAATGTGAACACCTCTACTCTCCCAATCCTGAATATCAAAGTTGGAAGAGGTGGTCTGAATCCTGAAGGTCTGAAACTAGATAACTAAAGGCTCTGTAGGCCTTAACATCACCAGAGTCACTCAAATCCTGCCACAGCCCCCCAGCCCTGCTCATGCCACTCACTTCCCCCCCTACACCTGCTGGTGCCCCTCGCCCCCCCATCCACAGCCCCCTATCCCCCCAACTGCCAGGGCTATAGGGCCAGGGACCCAGGTCTGTAGCACTCTGCCCCTGGCAGGAGGTAGCGGCTGCTGCAGCCTGGACCCATGCCCCCCAGATGTGTGTGTGGGGTGGGGGCAAACATGGCTGTCCGCTGTGGGCTTGGGCTCCCAACCTGCTGCCCTCCCCTGGGGCCTCTGCAGCCTGGCGAGTGCAACCCAGCTCTGCAGGGAACAGTGGGGTCGTGCGGGCATCTCCTTGCCATTGTGAGCTCTGCGCTGCCCTGGTGATGTGTCCCCTGCCTGTGCAGCAGCAGTGAAGGGCACAACCCCGTGCAGCTGCCCCCGCTGCTGCCATGTGGGCAGGGGACACGTTGCCAGGGTAGTGCAGAGCTCGCAGCTTTAAGGCTGCCCCTGCCCTGCACACAGATCTGGGGGGCACAGGTCCCTCCTGCCTCCCTGAGAGTGTGCACAGTGACAGGGAGCCAGCCCCACTGTCCCCACCCCGGACAAGCCGCCCATGGCCCCATTCCACTCTCTATAAGGGCCCTGCAGCCACGCATTGCAGCCCTGGACCCAAGATCCAGACACCCCCAGCTGGGCAGCAGCCTCAGCCCCAGCCCTACCCAATTCCTCCCTCCCTATGGGGGCATCAATCCCCACCCCCACTATCTACGGGAGCTGCCCTCCAGGCTGCCAGGCAGCCCTGGGCATATACATGCACATGGTTCCCCCTGCCTGCCTGCCCTCCTCCTGCTCCCTCCCAGCCCCCTGGAACTCTGCCAAACTGCAGACAGCTTCTTGCAAAAGTGCAAAATACGTGGGTTTCTCTGTTAAAATGAAAAATCCGTGTTTTCCTCAAGTAAAGGGGGAAAATCCATGTTTTTCTCCATTTTTCCATGGCAAATGGAAAACCTGGATCCCTGGAGGACCCACGAGAAATAGGTACCTGTCTTCCATGTCAGCAGCTCAGAGAGAGACAGAGAGAGAGAGACAGAGAGACTCTCTCTCACAAGGCTGCACATAGGCCTGGGAGCCAAAGGCTCCCATCATCCTGACTGACAACAAGCCAGACTGGGATCTGGTAAATCACCTTCAAGAGGCCTCAGTCTCCATGTCTGTAAAATGCAAAATGATAATCCCTAAATCAGCTGTTGTCAACCTGCTTAGACTTGGGGCCCACCTCAGAAAAGGCCAGCTCTTAGTTTTCACTCATTTTTTGACTGTGAAAAATAAGAGAACAATTCTTCTGTTGCAAAAAAAACTCAGAAAGACCGCAACAGGTCAAAATGCTTTTGACACTATGGATTCCTATTTGAAATCTCTGCGTTTATCTTGTGAAACAGGGCTGCACACCTAACAGCGCTAACATTGCACAGCACCCTGCAATAGCTGTAAAAGGATCCCAAGGCACCCCAGGGTGCCACCACACCCTGGTTGAGAATCATTGCCCTAACTCAGAGATGATACATGCATGGCACCCACTCATGCCACAGAAAGATGCACACAAGAGGCAAGGATTTATTGGACTATTCAAGTTTATATTTACAGTAGCAACAAGTTAGAAAACTGAGACCTGAGGGAGAACATCATGCATTCGAAAGCTTATCTAATTTTATCCCAACTACATAGCTGATCCAATAAAAGATATCACCCTAAGAAATCCTTGCCTCTCTCAATTTCTAGACCATGACAGCTACAACATCATTTTTACACTACATCTAGGCATAGATTCACTACATATAGAGACAGCTATCATATGTATAAGTCTAGCTTTCAGAAACAGACATATAGAGACAGAACTAAAATAGAGAGATAAAAGTGGAGATAAGGATAAACATGCATATCTACTCTTTATGCTGCATGAGGAGGTACAAGGGATAAACATGAAGCACCCATATCTTACTTCTCTGGTAACTGCCAACGAAACATCATGAATTCTACTAAGGAGGACTTCTGAATGGCAGGTAGCCAGACGGCGGATGCCAGAGAGTCCTTTCTCTTTCAGCTGCCTGAAAAAGATAGACAAAGAAGAAAATATCATTGGTCCAGCGTTGCATTTTGCTAAGCACAGTGCTAAATGCAACCTGGAATTCAGTCTGGAAAATGAAACATACTCCAAAGCTCAACAATTGAGGCCGGAGAAGCAAATGCACTACATTTTCCAGAAAACTGCCTATTAACAAAATGTTCACTTAAAAAAAAATGACTTTCTAACCCTTAATAGCTACTCCATGCAATTCCCCAGGGACGTGGCCTGGAGGAAGGTGTATGATTGATTCACTCGTTCCACATGATAGACTCCAGCCTTGAGAAATCTACAGATTTTCCATCTCCATTTGGACTCAGGAGACATAATTTGCCTCTCTCTCTCATAACCCCTATTGATGTTGCTAATCTGTTTCCTGACCTCCCTCACTGAGCTAACAGTGCCACCTCTTGATAAGCAACAAGAAACACAGTCTTCGGAAACAATAGCAGACCTCAACAGCAGACCTGGGCTAGTCCTGCTCATACTTACAATAGTGGAGAGGAAACCAGAGGAACAGAGGAGGAAGGGGAAGATATTTAAGTAAAACCATACACCTGTGTTTATACAGCAAAGTACACTATGGTCCAGAATAACTGTACTGGAAGTGAATGGAATCACTTTGGATATACTCTGATGAAACTTGGATCATAATTAGGCCCAGTCTCCTCCAGAGCTCATAGAAATTCTCCACCCCCTGCTCTGTGTCTACCTAAATAGCAGGAAGTGGGGGGAAAGTGATTCAGGAGATCCTGGCTCCCTAATAAAAGTACTCTCCTCATCCCATGCTCCCAAACCATCATGTAGAAAGGCTGCAAGAAGAACAGTTCCACGCTGTTTCCCCTCTTGCATTGAAACTCAAGAAGTCCCTTCACCCCAAGCAATGCAAGTGATGGCTTGGGCCCTGCGCACAGACCTGTAATTTAGAGAGATATGGGAGGCTGCAGTTTTCCAAATGACCACCGCCCTCCAACCACAAAAGAAGGGAAGGAAACCCACTGCTTTTACCCACACTTGCAGCAGTGAGACCAGAAGGGAAGGTAACAATGGACAAAACTCTACCTCCCCCAGCATCTTGAAGCCTTTCACATGCTAGGGCCAAAACCTGCTTCTATCTTTGTGACCACTAAAGAAGTGTTCACCTCCTTTGACTGGGAATCATGAGAGGGAAGTGATGTCTGGGGAACACTGGTTTCTAGATGGAGAACCTTTTGATTGCTCCATGATTTTACCTCTTCTCTGGAACTACCATTTGAGGCTACACAAAGATCCAAAAGAGGATAGCACCAAACAAGGTAAGCCAACCTGCTCTGCACCAACACAGCAGTACAGCTAGGAGTAGGAGACCCAGTTTGGATAATGGCTGGGGAGGTTTTTACTGCCTCATATCGAATGAAGAGGAAATGTATTGTGGAGGCTCTGAACACAGCTTTGGAGGAGACAGCTGCTGAGGGGCATACAAGGAGGAGGGAAGGGCAGAGATTTTCCTCACCAGTCATTGCTACTGAGCCACTTGAGTGCATCCATCATCCCCTGCTCTGGGAGAGAGAAGGGTCTCATTTCGGACATATCCCCACTTTCAGACTCCTCCTCCCACTCTGAAGAACCCAGAATATTTGCTGGCAGAGAGTTAGCTGTAAGTACAAAATCAAACACGCTGACATAAATATGGCGGTGCTGGTCCCCATTCTATAGCAAAGGTTTCAGCCAAGGTTCCTGAAGGAGTCTGATTTTAACTCTGCCCCCTCTAATGGTTAACTCCGGTTGCTGTTTGTCTGTGTCAGATGTCAGCAATCTCATTTTCATGAGTTTCAGAAGTTTCACATCACAAATGTTAACGCAACATGAACTCAAGAAAAGAGAAAAAAACATCCTCAACTCTTGTAAACTGGGGCAGCTTCACTGGCTCCAGTGGAGGATCTGGCTCAGTTTTCCCAGCATTCAAACTCTTACCACTTAAGTGGAAAGTCTGCCAATTCACACAGGAACTCATTTTACCTTGGCACTGGGAATGTAGAAATTTGTGTTTTTCATAGTTTTATGAGTCTTGTAAACATTTTTGTTCTGGAGAGCTGTACATTCAGTGCATGTCAAGAGTGCTGGGATAGAATATATTCATCATCAAATAGGTTTGTTTATAAGCTGTGCAAAAGCTAAGCTTTCTTTTGCAGATAATTTAAAATGTATAACCCTTATGGTAGTGAAGGTAAGAAGATGAAGTAATGGCAAATGCAAACATACTAGACAACAAATTTGTCAGGGAACCCATGTGCCATCAGGAGTGTTAGAGGTAAAAAAATCCACATCTAAAGATCTAGATGTAAGAAATGTTTGTCTTCTAAACTGTAAATAAAGCTCTGTGAGTTCTAGATAGGCTGATTATACTCATCACATAAAACTTCAATGAATAGTGGACATATAATTATATTGTGTCCACATGGCATGGAAGAAATATAATACCAAAATTTAAGGATGAGATTTTCAAAGGTGGTCAATCTGATCATTTTTGTAAATCTCATCCTAAATAGAAAAGGAAAAGAATCTCTGATGGGATATGGATACAGACCCAGCCAAACCCTTCTTATCTTGCAATAGTTTATGAAATTCCATCATAAGCTCTTCAAACAAAACAGATGCTTTCAGAACAAGAGGGACCAGAGTCACTAGCTATTTCCCTTTGTCCTTTGTGAATTTACTGCAGAGGACAAACATTTTGACTATCCCCATGAAGCTTTCCACATCTGTCATTGTATTTAAGCTATAGGCTGTGAGTATAGCCTGTGTCCAGTTCGTGTGTCCCAGATCTGATCCCAAAGGCTGGATGTCTATATCTATCTCTGGCTGTGATAGCATTATTGTATAATGCCATACCTGCAAACAACTTATTTCTGCTGTTCTATACAGGAAGACAATAAGGATAATCGTTGAAAAGTCATGCAACAACACCGGGACCTTCTGGGGAGAGGAGGAGGTAACTTAGCCTGATCACATATGTAAATAAGGAAATCCAGATTGGCTGCATTGGAGCTCGTGTAACTTTACAGGATATGCACACATAAAAGCTTTTCTGAACGTGCAAATAACATCCTAAAAGGGAGATGAAGTTGCAACAACAGCAGCAAAAAAAATGAGACATTCAAAATGAATGAAGCACCCAAACCTGGAGTTCTACTCACTCCTTATTCAGGCAGACTTTCCCTGAGCTATACGAAGGCTCATTTCAGTGTCACTCAGTCTGGAACAACTTCTCTATGCTTACTATGAATTTATACCAGTGCAAATGAGAGCAGAATTTGAACCAGGGATCACTGGCATCCATGGACCAAGGCACCCTGGACTTGTGCTCGGAGCTGCATCTGGTCTATCCCCTGTTCCCCACAGACAAAGCAAATCTCACCTGAAGAGTGGCGCAGGAAGCTGCTCTCGTGATTGATGATGGGGATGCTTGGCAAAGACGGCCTGTTGACTCTTTTCTTTAAGGCAACACCAAAGCTGGCTCTGCATGGGTTGCTCATGCTGGGTGAAATGGAGATGAGCCCATTGGTATTAAGTGGGCCAAAGCCTGTGGAAACTGAAAGAGCGGAAGGGGAGTAGTCATTTTTTCCAGTGATGGACTGGATAGCTCAAAGCATAGACGTTGAATATGCAGGGGCCTGAAGGCCCTGGTCCCCCTCGGGAAGAGGGTCGTCACCTGAAATGCGTAAAAATGTCCATGTCTATCATCTTAGTGCCCCCCCGCAAAAATAAGAGTCGGTGCCTGTGGCTAAGGGGTTGATACTGGGCAAAGGGGGGGGGGGG
>NW_005841862.1:634923-638059 GCF_000455745.1 Alligator sinensis | reverse complement strand
GTCCTTTACAGAAAAGTACCACAGTACTGTCCATAAGAATCCAAACATAGAGGCAACACTATCATAAGCTGTAGTGCTGGGCATCATAATGGTAGAATATAGCAGTACTTTCTATAAAGGATAAAGGAAACTTAGCATCCCACTTCCTCTGTTCTAGCCACTGTTGAGATGAGTGGAGGATTTATGCCTCCAGGGGCTGTCAATCCAGCACTAAATTCACATCACCAACTCACAGCAATAAAAAGTAGAGGTAACCTTATAGAATACCCTTGGGCTGAGTGCTGACTTGCAGCTTTCCCTGCTGCCGCACTCCTTGGAGTTTGTGCCGCAGTACAATCAAAGCTTGTCAGTTGCAATTAAGTCAGAGCCTATAAGTTGTGCTGTAGTGTATATTTTATATGTATATTTAATATTGAAAATATATTTTATATATATATTTTATACACGTACACACACTCTTTACTCTCCCGTATATGTATATGCAACACGTGAACTATTCAGACTTTCCAAAAACATATGCTTCTTGGGGGTGTTTCCGAAGGCAGGGTGATTTGTCTTCCTGTGTGAGCAGGATCTTTCTTCATATTTTAATTAGAAACATTTTTATTTAAATTCATCCAGGTTATAACTTAGTTATAAACATTCTTTTGGACTCATTGGCTTTTCTTTTTGTCACAGCAGGCTCTGCTGCAACATGAAAGACATGCTGCAAAAGCCCAAGTCTGATCTGCATGGCAAAATGAATCACTGGATAAAGCCTGTAGCTGGGGAACATGAGGTCTGGGTTCTGGCTCAGCCAGTGACTCCCCTGGGTGGCTTTGGGTGAGCCACTGTATGACTGAGTTTCACCAGCTGCAAAGTGGGAATAATTACTTTCCAGATTTGTTTGTGAAGTGGTTTGAGATCTTGCATGAAAAGTACTATAGAACTGTTAAATCTTATTATCATCAGCAACCATATTATTAAAGAGGAAGGCTACTCCCATGGTTAGGTACTGACCAGCCTCCAGGCTGTTAATCCAGCACTAAATTCACTCCACCAACTCAGAGCAATAAAAAGCAGAGGTGACCTTGTAGAATATCCTGCACTGCCACAGACTTCCTGTCTAACTGTGAGCAAGTCACTTGGAGTCAGATCCAAGTGTCCTAGGCCTGGCACTACTTTCTTGCTCTGTCACTTGCTCGCTTGCTTTCTCACTGTCAAGGAAAGGAATCTTGCATTCCTTTCTGCACACTGGCCTAGCTGCAACTCGGGGTGGAAGCTGACAGGTGCTGTGTGGGCCTATTCCAGCCTTGCCCATTGCCTATTTTCTGGGAATTCTCCTGGGCTGTGGCAGGCGGTTGTGATTCAAGCTCATACAATCCTATATACAATCCAGCAGGCTAAAGAGAGCTTGTAACCCAGGTCTCCCACTTCCTGGGCAAGCACTGGGCTATTACATTAATAGAACCTCCTCTTCCTGCATGTTTCTCATGAAAGTGCTGTGCCTTATATTGAATTCAGTACTTTTGAGGAGTGTCAATGTGGTCAGAGGGCACCTACTGGAGTGGCATCCTTAAGGGGCTTCGGCCCAAGAAGTGCATAGTTTACCTATCCCAGCAGGCCTTAAGCAGAAGAAAGGTACCAACCATTCAGATCATCCATTAGGGCAACAGTTATGGCCAAGTCCAATATCAGAACTTAGAGTACCTAAGTATTTCGGGGCCTGCGGCACAACTTCTAAGGAGAGGCTGAGAGACCTGGGGTTATTTAGTCTGCAGAAGAGAAGGCCAAGGGGGGATTTGATAGTAGCCTTCAACTGCCTGAAGGGTGGTTCCAAAGAGGATGGAGCTGGGCTGTTTTCAGTGGTGACAGATGACAGAACAAAGAGTAATGGTCTCAAGTTGCAGCAAGGAGGTTTAGGTTGGATAGTAGGAAAAACTCTCACTAACAGGGTGGTGAAGCACTGCAATGGATTACCTAGAGAAGTGGTGGAATCTCCATCCTTGGAGGTTTTTATGGCCCAATTTGACAAAGCCTTGGCTGGGATGATCTAGTTGGGGTTGGTCCTGCTTTGAGCAGGGGGTTGGACTAGGTGACCTCCTGAGGTCCCTTCCAACCCTCATTTTTATGATTCAATGATTCAAACTAACATTTCCTGACAAAGTGTTGTGTCTGTAGTTAGCCTGGGTTTTTGCTTATCACATTTCAGATGCCCATGTGCTTTTTTAGATTTCACCTTTAGTCTTTTTGTCGCATTCCCCATTTGTTAGATAGGAAAAATAGACTCACTCTATCCTACTGGGTTTTTGTGAGAAAAAATCCATTATGGAGCATGCTGCACTCAAGAACTACAGTAATAGGGACCTTTATCAGCACCTTAAATCATGCTATCTGGGCTAGCTGGGACCCATGATCAGCCACCCTTGGGTGAAAGTCTCTTTCTATGGATTTCTCAGACTGACTGCATACTGAAAGGAGCTCCTTCCAAGCACTCCAGAAGTAGAGAAATGTAGCAGTTCCTATCAGGAGATTTGAACTGGGGTTAGATAATCTATGGACAATGTCTGTGGCAATAATGATTGCTTCTCCAAAGAGATCTTCCTGACCTGCAACTCTGATTATAAGAATGGAATATAGTGACCCTAAACCATAGGCACTCACACTCTCTGTATTCACTCATATAGTGTATTTGAGGTACAACATGCTACCAGCCTATGTGATAGAATTTTGCACTCTACACAGGTGCCAATGACTACATATGGTACAGGCCAGAGGCACATAGCAGCCACTTACCTTCCTGAGCAATACCCCTGGGGTCCACACTCTGAAGTTGTTCCCGGAGCTGCAGGGACCTTTCCTTTTCCCTCTCTTTCTCCCTCTCTCGACGCAAAAGCTCCATCTCTTTCATTTGCTTCTGACGCAATTTCTCCTGAGCTGACTTGGAGATGGTGACATGGATCTGGACACAGTGGGAACATATCATCATCGTTTCATATATGTTAGGGGCTGGAAGGGACCTTACAGATCATCAGGTCCAGCCCCCCTGGCACTTGGGCAGGAAAGACTGCTGGGGTCAGATGACTCCAGCAAGATGGACGTCAAGACACAGAGGGACATAAACACTCAGCACTTCGCACTGTGCCAGCGGCAGGAA
>NW_005841862.1:605646-634892 GCF_000455745.1 Alligator sinensis | reverse complement strand
GGAATGCTGTGGTGCAATACCACAAAATTAGTTATGGTTCAGCCTACATCCAAGTACTTTTAGGCATAATGGGTGCATACAGATGTGCAGCTTTCAGGTCTAACTCATGGCGATTCATAGAAATTGCCATGAGTTAGACTGATTTTTCTGACCCAACAGACATTAGCTTTTGGATCAGAAGGGTAGAGGATTGGCTCCAACTTGGAGTGGATCAGGGAGAGAGGCTGTGTCTTCTCCTGGCTCTTTCCTTGACTCTGGCCCCACTCTTGCAGCTTGGCTGCTGTCTCTAAAGGAGAGGGGGGAAAGGCAGGGGCCGGTAGTTGTTTTGCGGTTTTCAGCCCCACTGGAGTGGGGGGCAGGGAGGAGATGGGTAGACTGGAGCCCAACCAAGGTGAGGGGCTCCAAGTCACCCACCTCCCCGCTCCAGCAGGGCTGAGAAAATCCCAGAAGGGACCTCCCTCCCCTACCTTTTCCTCCTCCCATCCCAAGGCAGCAGCTCAGGCCAGGCTGCTGTTGCAGCTGGAACAGACAGAAATTAATGAAGTTGCTCTGCTTTGGAACATCTTCATTTGAACCCTCATACAATGAGCACTAATTTGTCAAGTGATCAGAGGGCTCTGCAGTCATGCTCTTCTGCTTGGGCACAGCATTAGAGCACTTTCAAGGGGCTGTTTGCGTGACAAATATAATTTCCATCTGCGCCCAACTTCTCCCACATACAGTTAAACTAAAAAAAAAAGAGATCCGGTCAAATTTAGAGGCATTCATTTACACCTCTGGAAGTCTAAATGCAGCCAGCAAAAAGGTGTATGGAAAAGCAAGCTCCCTTATATTATTTTTAACTCTTTTAAATTATTTCCCCTCAGTGTTGCCAGATTTGGAAAATGGAAAGATCATGCTGGAAACTCAACATGATTGTACTCAATGAAACATTATCAGATGTTGCCAAAATGAAAGATGATGCAGATGTAAGTGCTTTTTTCACCCCTAATATATGATCTATAATATATGCTATAAATAATAGCAAATATTTTGATCCTTTCACTCACTGCCACCCCTTAGAATTTTGGTATCTCAGTTGGATTCTGTCAGGTTTGCTCCCCTGTGCTGCTGTGCACTCAGCTTTAAGAGCTCAGGCACAAACTCTCCACGTACGTGAAAGACCGTACACATGGAACAAAATGCAAAGGCAATTTAAGGTCTTCTGAAGGCAGAAAACTGACCACATGTGACTATTTTCTTCTAAATGCAAGCGCACTTTGGATTGCCCTGAACATGCATGTTTCGTGCAATGTTAAGTGTGAGAAAGGACTCTTTCTGTATAAACTAATTGCCATTTGCCAAACAATGATCTCTGCATCTCCTTTTTCAGTAAGAGCACACAGGCAATGTACAACTCCTCAGCTGAGTTCCTTTGGGACTGGAATCTCTGCAGAGGAAGTTTATAATTTTCACAGCTATTTATCATTTATATTTATCTAGTGCCTGTGATCCCTAATATGCTACGTGTGTATAATCAAAGAACCAAAAGGCTGTTCCCATATCATAGAAATGAACACATACCCTTCCATTACTCTCCTTCCAGTCATCATCCTTCAAAAGCTTGGGACCCAGAAGGTGACCTGTCTCCTTGCCCTGGCTGAGGGAGAGTGTTGTCAAAGGCAGCAAAGGTTCTGGTGCGTACCCAGTAGGCTTCATGCTCACAATTAAGCCATTCTTGGGAGCAGCTAAAATAGGTGCCGAAGTTCTGAATTCTGAGGAATCAAGAACATATACAGATATCAATGGGGAGACTTACACACTAGCATCCCCAGGCTGCTCAGATAGTGGTTTAGTTCTTCTCCTTTAAAAGTGGAATGTCTTTTCAAGTCCATGAAATACAAATCTAGCAAACAAAGTACAGGGCCCAGTCCTCAGTGCCTAGTAAGCAGCTATTTGCTATAAAAGGGTGCCAAGGAAGATTTTCACTCCGAAAGAGCAAACATTTTCCTCTATCCTCCCATCTCTTCAGACCTCAGCAAGGCATCTTTCTTTTCTCAGTTGATAATGGTCTGTGCTTATCTGACCCTCTTACCTTCTGACAACCATAACTTTAGGTACAGATGCAAAAATCGAGGTTCCCTCCTCTTTAAAGGAAAATGAAAGGGCTTTTTAACAGAAAAGTTTTGGGCTGCTGAAATATAAACATATAAAGACCAGTGTCCAGAAAGCCACAATCAACTTCCCCTTAGTGAATTCATTATCAAAATTAGCAGTTCTGCCCCTGAAATTAGCACCTCTCTCAGCCAGGTGCCCTGAGGGATGAGTGAGAAAGTTTCCTGTTAATGTGCTATAGCACAAGGCATCTGATTCTCATTTACTCTCCAGCTTAGCTGCTGAGTTCAGAGAACCAATCATTCCATACACTACTTCACAGATGATAGATAGCATCATGGGATAAATCAACCACAAAAAAAAAAAAAAGGAATCAGGAATTGGTTTCATTAAATGATCAAGTCAACAACAAAAACAAAGATGGGCAGATCTTGCAGTGCATTGCTACCCTGAAAAGTATACCTATGCAAAAATGTCAGCTTCTTACTCAGCAAATGGCTCCCTTCGAGTCATATTTGCATATTGCCATCAAAAGGAGTGCTCACTACCATTTATTACCCTTGCAGAGCTCATACAGCTGTGGAAAAATAAGCTGGATCCTAGTCCTTGTGGCACATCAACACAAGTGTTCTAAACACATGGAAAGCAATCTAAAGAGGCTTGCACAGAGGTATCTGACACACACATTTAACTTACAGAGCTGCTCTTTCTAATGAAGATGCATGAGAGAAGAAGAATGCAGTCTGCCTTTCAGACCCCAGATTGAGTTTAAAGGTCTGGCCATTAAGGGGGAAACAGATTTTTAATAGCAATTTAAGCACCTGTGATCAGCAAGGCAGATATGAAACCCACTCAATGTTAGTTTTCCACATTCAATGTTCAGAGTAAGACCTCGTGTCAGAAGGTTGACATATTCAGGTCAGATAAGCAGTGCATAATCTGGATCTTTCTCTACATCCCCTGGGGCCATAAAGCTGAGCTGGAAAAATCGCAAGGAGAACCCGTCTCCTGTGGTTTCTGCCTCGTCAGTGCACAAACAAGCAAAGCTCATCTGACTGTTTTACAGCTTGACAAAAGGCTCCATTTGGGGTTCATACCAATTCTAAGCAAAGATTCTGGGGAGGTAGAAAGGGCAAGCAGGGGCATTTCTTATTTGGTCTGACACAGTTTCTCTTTCTCTAGCCTTCCATGGTGCTAGAAGCCATATGAAGAGATGCACATTGGATGGTGTAGTTGAGATGAGAGTTGACAGGATGATTTCTACTTTGCTTATGAGCTGCAGGGGTGGGGGTGGGGGGAGGGTGAATGGCTCAAGCTCTGCCACTGAACATGGGAAGTTATGCCCCATTCACAGTGGGCAAAGCCACACCACTGCCTCCAGAGCAGCTGGGCAAATTTTCTAAAGTTCCTCCCTCTACTAATGAAGGATTACAGAATGTTCTTGTTTCCCCCCCAATCAGGCCTTTGCCTGTCCCACATGAACTGGGATCCTGATGTTTGTTCTGAGATAAAATAACTGTACATTTGTTTGGGATTTTTTTTTTACATACCCAGAGATTTAAGAGTCTTTTCCTCAGTGCTGCTGTCTGGTCTGGACCTTTCAACAAGCAAGTAGAAAAAAAATACATGAGTAAATAGAGGAATACAGATCAGTTGAATGGAAGTGGGTTTTCTTTCCTGAGCCACCATGTCCTAGCAGAAAGTTTAACTCATATACTGGTGTGACAGAGGAGAATCAAGCTTTATCTGTTCAGGAGTGAAATGATATTATATTCTCCTCAAAATAAAATTATCCTCCACATCAATTTGTGGATAAGAACCTAGCAAGGATATTCAGGTGAGTATTATAATGAAGTATATACATTGCAGCTCCATCCACTTTTTATTTATTGTTACATCAAGAATACAACTGACAACTAGATTTCCCCAAGTACAGAAACCAGACGTATAAATGGATATCATCCTATCTATTATGCATATTAATGTTTTAAATTATTCCCTACCACCCTGAACCTGAGATCTCAGAGCATGATAAAAATATTAACAAACAGAGCCTCCCAACTTCACTGATTAACTGTGTAGTGAGATGTAGGTAAGTTTTGGGGCTCTCATTTCATGATGGGGAGCTCAAGGCCCAGAAGGATCAAAGCCTACCTCTACAGGAGAGGCTTCTGCATTTCAGAGTTAGATATCCAACTGAAGATACATGCCCTGCAAATTATTGTAGGTACAGATGTCTGCAAACCAAAAAGTGACTCAGAATTGGAGAACAGACTCAGGTCCACCTGAAGCTTGGTTCACAAATGTCTGGCCCAAGATTACAAAGAGAATCACTGGCAAAAGCAGAAGTAGAACCCAGAAGTCCTGGCTCCTACTACTAATGTCTAACCACCACACCATGCTTTTGTATATTTGGCATAACTTTTTCATGATAGATGTACAATGCGTAGCATGTATATTTTGGGAAGCTAGCTGTGAAAATAAAAATCTCTTTAAATAAGATCTACATGGAAGAAGTTAAAATGAACAGGAAGAAGATCCCAGGCAGAGTTTTACCTTATCTCAGGGGAGTCTTCTGCAGACAGACTCACTGGATCCAGTTGCTGAGCACCGAGAAGAGGCACTGGAGTAGTGCCAAGGTCTCCATTGGATGTTCTTGCTGATTTAGGGATAGGGGGGATCAGAGCAGCTCCTAAAGACTTCTTCATTTTCTCATCATTGCACTGCAAGTACTGGAGGGAAGCCTGGAACTGGAAGAGTCCAGGGCCCAAGTAATTAAAGTTCAGATTAAACCTGTACCCTTATCCATGGTCTTACCAGTAACTGAATCCTACTTTGTCATTGTGCAGATGCAAGTAAGGTTATGGGGCAAAGACTGCTGAGATAATGTGAGCACCAATAGGAATTCATTCTGTTGGGCTATAGAGCAGATATCCTTGCAGCAATGTATTGGAAGCAGGGCGGCTAGGGCATGGGCAGGCCAGAATGCACCTCACTGCAACAGAAAGTGCACCTTTTCTTCAACAGCAGAGAGACAGAGGGAGAGAACCCTTACTTTCCATCAAAAACTGATAGCATCCCTCTGCCCAGCATCTAGAACAGAGGAAGTGAAGGGAAAGCAGCAGAAATACCATTGTTCCACTTTGCCTCTCATCTGTCTATGCATCTTTACCTTGCACATGCCTGCAACAGTCTCAGAGCACCCTCTGCCTGCCTTGGCACCTGCCTGCCATCTCCCTGCTTAGCCAGCAGAGTTTCTGGGGTGTTCTTGCTCTTTTAGCCTTTCTGAGAGCAGTGAAATGAATTTGGCTTGCAGTCCCCTGGCTGTATCTTGAACACCGCTCAAACATTGCTGTATTCCAGCCAATTTTCTACAACTCATTTCATATTCTGTCAAAACCTGCTGCTCTAAAGTCCATAATTTTTCTATTACTGCCCTTTCTGCAGACCCTCGTCAGCGTTCAGCCCAGATAATAATGGGATCTTGGGTCTCTAGTTGCTCTCCACCTCCCACCTAATTTATCATATCTGGCTCATTGTCAGTTATTAACTCTAGAGCAGCCTCTTGCTTTGCTGTCGGTACAATGTGCTATGTAAGCAAACCCTCCTGGCCTATCTTGCGACCTAACAGAATGATTTTATTTGGACTGGACCCCCTTTTTGGATCATCTGCTTCTTGGCAAGAACTGATAGGGGGGAAGGGACTGGAGAGGAGGTATACATGCTGTGGTTTTCCCATCAGTCTCTTCATGGTTAACGGCACTCCAGAAAAAACCCAATCAAGGTACTCCAGGGATGGCTTTGTCCCTATACCTAAATAGCTGCGATTCAGTCTGCTGGCCTTCGATAGATTTCTGTCATTTGCCAAAATATTTCCTAATCACCCTTCTCCCCTCATCTCACAAGGTAGAACCAACATTTCTGCAACTCCCGTCAGCCCTGCAGAACCACAGTTGAGAGATGCTGCAGATGGAGCTGTCCACTTGGTTCCAGTCAGTTGCCCTGGTGGGAGCCCACTGAAGGGAACATAGCTGTACAAAGGCTACAGAGAACCTAATTTGAACTCTAGGCACTTTATCATAGGCGATGATGCTCATGATAGGAATAACTCATCTGAACGTCTAGATTCCAAGCTGAGCCTGCAGGGATAGTCCCCACGACAAACACCTTACATCTAAATTGAATCACTGCGAAATAAAAGTCATTGAGACTCTGCTGGATCTTTTGCATTTTTAAAACAAGAAGAACCCAAGTGGTACACATATATTAACAGGGTAGGCATATGCAAAGAGCTGTACTGACCCTCTAATTGGTTGCTCCTCAGCAAACACCATGAGGACCACTAGTGCGTTCACACATTAAAGATACATTACCCTTTGCAAATGCAATACAGAGGCTAAGATTTTAGTAACTAAATTATGCCATTCTCGGACTTCTACCAGGATCCTGAACTTTTACCAGATCAGATGAATATTTTAGATCTCTTGCCTGGTATGTAATAAAGCAGAAAAGAAATCCAATCTGGTATGGTTTAATTTTCTTCTGCATATTTACCTCCTGGGAAGCTGGCAGCAGCTCAGTGCAACTGTTGCTACTGCTCCAGCTGCCCATGCCATTCTCCAAGTTTTTTTGCTCCTTTTCACTTGGTCCATTGGCCTCTGGGGAAGTTGGGATACTCTGAATGGGAGGCATGGGCTTGGAAGTTATCAGCAGCCGTTGGGAAGCAGATCGGGAAACAGCTGGCTTCAGGGCAGCCCCCTTAGGGTCATTGGAGTCAGACAAACCTGCAAAGCAGACATATATTTCACAGATTTTTAGGGTTGGAAGGGGCCTCAGTAAGATCATTGAATCCAACTCCCTGCTCTGGGCAGGAAATAGCGCTGGGGTCAGATGACCCCAGCCAGGTGCTTGTCCAGTCTCCTTTTAAAGACCTCCAGGGTAGGGGAGAGCACCACCTCCCTTGGAAGCCTGTTCCAGATTCTGGCAACCCTTACCATGAAGAAGTTCTTTCTAATGTCCAACCTAAATCTGCTCCCTGTCAGTTTGTGGCTGTTTCTAGTCACCCCCAGGGGCACCTGGTAAACAGAGCATCTCCTAGTCCTTGCTGCCCCCTGCGATGAATTTGTAGATGGCTACAAGATCACTTCTCAGCCTTCTCTTGGGGAGGCTGAAGAGATCCAGGTCCCTCAATCTCTCCCCATAGGGCCATACCTGCAGGCCCCTAACCATCCAAATAGCCCTCCTCTGGGCACATATTGCAAAAGAGAAGCAGCATTTTAGAAGCAAAGTAACTGAATTTGGACTCCCAGTGAGGTAGTTTTTTCAGAAACTTGTACCCAACTGTAGCAAGCTTGCCTTTTGGAGCTTGGGTTGAGTCCCAGGCTTGAAATCTTGCTGTTCTGGTTGGTGGAGCTCATCCCCCAATCAGGAGGCAGCAGGAAGAGTTCAGTCTCTCCCCTTTCCTGAGGGGAGGGGGAGAGGAGTCCCCTGCCCTGTGGACCTGATTGAAGACTGCAACACTCAGGTCTGGAAGACTTCAGGGGCAGAGCCCTGGAGCGTATAAAAGGAGCTGCATGACCTGAGTGTTGCAGTCTTCAATCAGGTCCACAAGGCGAGGGGACTCCTCTCCCCGTCCCCTCAGGAAAAGAGAGTGGCTGAACTCCTCCTGCTGCCTACTGATTGAGGGATGAGCTCCACCAGTCAGAACAGCAAGATTTCAAGCCTGGGACTCAACCCAAGCTCCAAAAGGCAAGCCTGCTACACAACCAAAGAGTAAGAATTGTGCTGCTTTGAACACATTCTGGTGGAAAGCCCACAGCCATCTGCAGCTGAGGAGGACAGTCAGACCCTGGCATTCCCAATGAGATACCCAAGGGAACACAAAGGTTCTCTAGGATCCTGTCTCCTGTTTGAAAGGTGAAAGATCTGGATTCACATGGATTAAGACATGTCATACACCAAAATTTCACCTCCCGTGGAACAACAGAAAAGCTAAAATAGGTGAATGAAACAGCAAGGGAGGAGGATTAGGATGCCAGGTACAAGGTGAAAGGACAATCCAACCAAAGCACTGGCTCCAGAATTATAAAGCTTCATTACATCAAACAATAATATATTCAGGGATGAGCACTTGTTTTTTTTTCTTTCCAGAAACCAGATCCTTCTCATTTGTGTCCCTCCAAAATATTGCATTTGCCTTCTCAAATAGGATCTGTTTAGCCAAGCCATGTACATCACACCAGTGTTCTGGGTACACCCAGGACATTGCTAGAACTTGAGGTCAGCACTTATCAGTGGCATGGAGAGGTTTCATATCATCAGAGATAGCAGACAAATGACTGGTTTTACCTTTGGGTGGTGCCAACAGGCCTTCAGACATCCTCCTCTTCTTGAGCTTATCCTTGATTTGAGAAGTCTCCATGGCTGCACTGCTCACCTCCAGTTCTCTGGGATCATGTTTCAAGGTTGGACAGGGAATCTGAGATGCATCACCTGGGGTTGCAGTGTCCAGATGCTGAATACTGCTCTGGCTGTCCCAACCTACCAGAGGGGAAATGGCCCTGGAATAAGGTGGATTCCCATCTCCACCCCATATACAAGATTGCTTCTTCATCTGGGCATTTAATACAGACTGAAGAGAGACTGCAAAACCAAATGGAAGAGAAGGGTTGAGCAAGTCAACCTCACTCTTAATCAGTCAGTCTATTCTGGGCAGCTGTTTTATTCTAGCTTCATAAGGCAATTGATTTTTAGGTTGGGTTCTGATCAAAAATATCGTGAATCTAGTACCTGGATTGTCTGGCCTGGAAGGAGAGAATAAAGGCACAAGCTCTAACTATGAATGGGGAATCCCATCTTAAGGTCTTTGGCTTCTGAGACTGAGAACTGGGATTCCAGCGGTGGTGCTGGTTTTAGTTCATAGGAATCCAGACACATGGGCTGCAGATTAGGACTGACCCTGCTAATCATTGAGCTTCTTACTATTTTCTGGCTGGGGTTCGAAAGGAGGGAGGGGTGATTACACCTCTGCAGTCTGAAACGAACATATAGACTCATTGTGGCAAATGAAGACTAGAAAGGTTGATTTGGACAGCAGAGCTGTTAGAGCATCCCTCATCCCCTGCAGTCAGGTCTGGAGGCTTAGGTTTCCATTTGGCCTGGACCATGCGTCCTTACCTTCTTCTGCTGTTGTCCATCTGCTTCCACATAATTGCAAATTTGAATCAACACTTCCCCCTCGCAATGACCTGCATCTGGGTTTGACTTTGGGGACACTCCCACAGTACACCGCAATAGGGGCCTGGAATTTAGCTATAAAACAACAACAGGAAAAATTGCACAAGCATGTAGCATTCAAAAAAAGAAGAGGAAAAAAAAAAAAAAGACTCTCCTTTTTCATGCATTATAGTCAGATACACCAAGCTAAATCTAGGGACCTGGCTCATGCAAAATTCCCTTTGGATTCAGTCCATCTTATCTAGCATGGCATTTATATCAAGCTAATTGCTGTGGTACCTGACTGCCTTGTAAAATTACATAAATCCTTGTTAATGGTCTGCCCAAAGACCTAGGCTCGCTCTCTTCTCCTGGTGAAGGGGTAGTTGAACCTTCAAGATGTCAGACTTTTACAAAACTCAGTTTGGAGGGAGTTTACAAAACAAGTTTCAAAATTCTTTGTGTCTCTGTAATTTAAACCTCAGATGTTCCCCTCTCCCCAGGAGAGATCCTATTGAAATAAAAAAGACACAATTAATAACTCATATGTTTCTAGCTGGGAAGAGGATCTGTGCTCTCAGTTAGAAATAGAAGCCATGTGACAAACTTCTTTCCATAACACAGATTATTCATTCAGCTGTTCACCTCTGTCCCTTACTTCTCCATTTCCATCCTGTCTAGTTACAAAAAAATTCTCTCTCCTATCCTTTCCACTTTTCATCTCAAAGATTCCACAAGACAACATACACCCAAGTAAAGTTTGAATTAAGCTTTCCAAATCCATGATACCAAGGAAGGTACAAAATCTGGAACGATACTTCCCCATTGTTCATCCTGACCACCATTTCCCATCCTTTCCACATCCCAGGTCAGACCTAAATATCCAGTGAGTACAAAAAGGCTGCCAAACGTACCCAGCACAGCCAGAAGCCCTACTGCCTATCTCACTGTATAGAGTCTATACATGTACCACAGGCATTGGTGTTCTTGAGGCAGGACACAAGCCTTTGGGAGTGAATTTCATCTGGGCAAAGACTGAGCAAGTTGAATTGCAGGAAGCCCCATGGTGGAGATGTTTTCTCTGCAAAACTTTTCTACCTTAAATTACCTCCTCTGTAGGGTCTCCCTTACTCACCTTTGGCTTTTTTCCCCCTGCTTCCCCCTGCCCCCTCCCCGCAATCCGCCTTTCCTGCTTTACCTTTTGTTCTCCTAATTTCTACCGATTTACGTTCTCACTGACATCCTACCACACCTTTAGCCTCTCTCATTCCTTGGAGTCTCAGAACAGCAGAGACTCCCTATGCCTGAAGGGCGACTGCACCTGAAAGCTTGCTGAGAACTTTTTTCCAACTACTCAGTTGGTCTAATAAAAGATATCACACCTACTCAAAGAACATTGCCTGCCATGGACAATTCCAGTCTTTTACCTGCTGTGAAATCCCCATGGGTTGCCATGAGTATGGACAGAAGACCTCTTTTCAGCTGAGAGGCTGTTTGCTGTAGTGCTCTGCACTCAATCAGCTGGTGACAGTGGTTGTGATACTTGCTTCCTGTAATGTCCAGAGGCCTGCATGGAAAAAAACACCACCAACACTAACACAGGTGCCAAACTTCATTCCCTTGAGAGTTGCCTAATAATATTCTTGTTTGGCACATGTTAGAAAGCTGGCAAAATCAAAGAAGAAGGTAAAAACCATAAGCCCAATGGCTTAAAGCCATATTTGAACTGCACATTCACCACCTCTTGGCAAACCCTTTTGCAGGCAGTTTGAGTATTTCTGAAGAAACTGTTGTCAGCAGGTCCATATCTAGCCTATGGGGTAGGGAGGAAAGACAATACAGAGGCAGGGTGTTATCCCTGGAAGGGTTGAAGTAGGAGCATCCAGAGAGCAGCAGAAGCAGTTGTTATTAAATCTTTGAAATAAGGGCCCCAATTTATATCTACGTACTGTAATTGCAATGCAGCCTTGTGTCAAGGCTTATTGCAATGCCATGTAAGGAGAGGCATAGAGGGCTGTGTTGATTAAAAATTAATTTAACTGAATTTTAACATCAGGGAAAGGTGCCTGAATAACTACCCCCAAGTCTTTTCTGTATCTAGACCCTGGTTATCAAGCTTCCCTCTTTCACATACTTCCTGTCTCCGTCCTGATTTAGAATGAGGGAGTAGGTCCGCTTTCATTGCCCATTCATGCTGAATATTTCAGCTACAGCTCAAACCAGAATCCCAAGTCTTTTGAATCTATCAGCAAATACAAACAGACAGAAAAATTGCCATTAAACAAATGAATGAACATTTACAGTGCTCCTCAGTAGCATTTACTTTACTTCAGAGTAAGAAATACTAGGCAAAAGTCAAATACCACAACACGCTCAATGCTGGTTTTTATTGGAAACAACTGTATGCACGTGCTCAAAAAAAAATACACCACATGTCCACTCACACACAGGCGCACACACATGCACATTCACATAAACACACACTTCCTAACATTTCAAAAGCTTTAGGGACAATACTGGAAGAATACTAAAGCCCAAGGCTAATAAATGCTAATAGTAGCATAAGGCTACTACTAATTTAAGGCTAATAAAAATCCGCATTTGCCAATTACATTTAATCTTAGTCCAATTCTTTCCTTTACATCTTTTGCTGCTATTACTTCAGTAATCCAAAGATTGCTCTTCAGTTTATCACTGGGACTTCAGTGGTCACACTGAGCTTTTTTACTGCATCTTACTTAGATATTTTGAGCAACTGCTTATAATCTAAGACAGGGGTGGGCAAAATATGGCCTGCAAAGGGGCTTTGTCCAGCCCATGGCAGGTCCCCCAGTCCTGCCTGGCCCAGGCATTGTCCAGCGACATGTCCTGCTGCCCCCTGGGTATGCAGCAGGGCTGAGGCAGCTCTGCACTGGACTACCTTTCTAGGGAGCCTAGGCAGCAGTAGCCCTACAGTACTGGGGGAGACCTATGCACAGCCCTGACCCACCCCATGCCTGCTGCGGACTCACCTGGTCACGCTGAACAGCTGCAGCAAAAGCAGTGCTGGAGGAGTAGAAGCATGCTCGGCATGGGGGAAAAGCAGTCCCTCCCCTTCGCTGCTGCCCAGCACTTCCTGCAGCAGTCACTACATGCACACCTCCCCACACACATGCACCCACACCCCCTCCACATACACACCCCTAACCTCCCTCCCCCACACACACCCCACAAACACCATACCCACCAACACATCAACATATCCCTAAAAATATGCCCCACAAGCCCCCCATAACCACCCACCCACATCCACACATACCCCCACAGCCCCTCAACAAACGCCATACCAATTCACCCATAACCCTGTAATACACAGGAGTAAGACTTTATTTTGAGCTATTATACAATCACCTCTATATACACTGTGCAAACACATACAAATCAGGATACAAATATCTTTTTAAAATAAAATTATAATATGTCATTGCGGATGTTTGATTTTTAGTATATAATTTGTGTTTTTTTCCAGTTCCAAGATGGTAAACCCCCTTCCCAAAAGGAGTACTTCTGGGGCAAGGGGAGGGACTGCTGGTAGCAAAAGTCAGGGGTTAGGGGGTGAGACTTCTGGTCCCAAAATGACAACCAGGGAGCAGGACACCCATCAAGGGGCAGGGCTACTTTTGCTCACCAAAACTCATTAAGTGGCCCTCTAGCCAAAATACTTGCCTGTCTCTGGTCTATGAAGAAGAGGTAGAATAAGATTTTCAAAAGCACTCTGCTTTGACTTACTTCTTAACTATAGAAGTTAATTACAGAACTCCCCTGGCTTTCACCGGAACAGTTCATCCAGTGTTGAGTGCTCTTGAAAATCCCACCCACAAAAAAAATGCACTGTGAAAACATTTTTTATCGTAGTAAACTTACAGCAGTAAGGAGTCAAAGCAATGGATTCATAAAAAGGACTACAGGCAGGCAGCTTGGTTAAACTATTACAAAAGGAGCATGGGGGAACGGAACAGTCAAAAGCATGCATTTATTCTTTTGATTTACACAAATGATAAAAAGGATGACTATGCAAGAGCTCCCAACACCCAGCTATCAACCAAGCTTACAATCAACCAATTCATAGTGCCCCACATCCCACAAATAGAAATAGCCAGTGAACACAGTAGCGAAACCCTTGCCCCTCTCCACCCAGAGTCCAAAATACTCTGTGAAAAGGTTTGTCTAGACTAGAAATAGTGATGGCAGTTAGGTCAAAATTAGCTAACAGTTTATTAACTCTGATCTAACCTCAACTGCTTACGCTGGTCTAGACAAACTCATTTGGATGGCATTTGCAGTTTACCCTTAGTGCCAAGGGATCAAGGGCTCTGTTTTCAAAGTTCATTGTCAGCACTCCCTCGATATGAGGATGACTTCCCTACTTATGGTAACGCTGTCATCAGTGAGTCCATAGATCACTGAGGAAACCAATTTGAGATTCACATGTTTCACTGTAAACATGACAAATAGTTCTGGGTGGAAAGAGTACATCCTGGTGATGTCAGGTCACAGCTCCTTCCCTTTGTGTCCCTTGTCTATCTGCCTCCATAGTGAATCAAGTTTGCACAAAATGATCAATGCCTTGTTGTACATCATGGCACCGTTGTTAATATTGCATTTTTTCCAAATTGCCCTTCACAATGTTCTTGAATCTCTTCTTTTGCCCACCTCTAGAGTAGTGACCATAGGTGAGTTGGAAGCTTAGGACCTGGTTGTCAGGCATTCTTATGACAAACCCTGACCAGCGGATCTAGTGCCATATAAACATGGCTTCAATGCTGGTTGTGTTTGGCTGAGCCAGAATGCTGGCATTTGTTCTTTCATCCTTTCAATTGATATGGAGGATTTTCTGAAGGCATTGTGGATGGTAACATTCCCGAGCTTTCAGGTGCTTCCAATACATCATCCAGGTTTCACACCCAAACAACAGTGCAAGGATGACAACAGCCTGGTAGACAAGAAGTTTGGTTTGGGTTCTGATATCATGATTAATCAAAGACACAACTTTGGAGATGTTCAAAGACAACAGTAGCAGATTTGATCCAGTGCTGAATATTGTCATCCATGTCTACTTTTTGGGGAAGGTGGCTATCCAGGTAGGGGAAGTGCTCAACATTCTCCAAGGAGTCATCTCTAACTGTAATATGTAGAGGAGCAGCTGGTTGGTTTGGGGTGGGTTGGTAAAGGATCTTGGTGTTCTTGAAGTTGACAGCAAGTCCAAGCATTTCATATGCTTCACAGAAGCAAGCAAAAGTGACCTGAAGCTCTTCTATTTAGTGGGCACACACAACACAATCATCAGTTTATTGAAGATCACTAATGGAGGTGTTGATTATCTTGGAACATAATGAGTTGATGTTAGAGATCCCCATTTATGCAATACTGGATGCTAACTCCAGATGGAAGTTTATAAGAAGAATAACTGAGATGCAGAATATCCGATACAGAGGGAAAAGAGTGTTGGTGCATTTCCAAGGCATTGCTTAGGAGACTTGCGGGCATGTCAAAAGTAATTAAGGTACCTAATGCCTATTGATTTAAATGGAGTGTAGACATCTGATTACATTTACAAATCTGGGATTAAGACTATTTTTGACAACAAACCAAGACTGGGATTAAGGCTATCAAGGAATGAGAGAAGTCATTTTGGGACTAGCACATAAAATACAGATCATGAAATAAAATGGAACAAAAAAAAAATAAGGACAATATTAGAGAAGTACTCTTCTAGACTGGGATTGTCTCCCAAAGATGCCCAGTTACTTGAGGCATTGAAAAATGGCTGAGATGTGATACTGAAAAATATCCCAGAAGTGAGCACAGTGGTTAGGACAAGAGATTTCCATGCTTCCTGCTTCCATACCCAGCTCTCCCACTAACTTGTTGTATATCCTTGATCCAGTTCTCTAGCTTCTCTGTGGTATGGTTTTGGAGTCTGAAAGTCTGGCCCCAGAAATGCAAAGCATTGAGTAACGTAACATGAGAGTGCACAGGGACTACGTAGACAAGGTTCCTTGGGTGAATTTGATATATTTTATTAGACCAACCCAAATGGTTGGAGAATAGTTATTAAGCAAGCTTTCAGGTTCAAAAACCCTTCGTCAGGCTAAGGAAGCTTCAGTAGCTGGTGTGTGCTCTTCCTACGTATGCAGACTCTCATATCTTTTGCAAGTGAAAGGGTTGGAAGGGCAGGCAATTGCCATAAAAGCCACTGTGTTTGGTAGCTATGCAGCCACCCCTCTCCTACCACGCAACCTTGAGGAAACAGTGGGCGAGTAGAAGTCTCTCTCTATCTGACCACTGCAGAAACACTTTCCATGACCCAAACCTCATTAAAACTGGGCCCAGTGCAGGAGGGACAGGATGCATATCTATGATATTCTGATACCAATCACAGCTGGACAAATGTAAATGAGTGCAAAAAGAAACAGTGTTATTCTTGCCACATAGCCAGTCACAACCAAGAATGGCATTGGGCCACCTTGTTATGAAAAGAACAATGCTGGAATAATTGCTTTCCAAAGACAGGGAGAAATCAGGGATTTGAACAGTTTTGAGCCCTCCGAACACTTGGCAGACAGTAATGACGCTCCTGTCTAATTCTCTGCCAGGTTAATCTAAGAGAAATTCACCCTCCTGGGATTCTTGACTCCTTTGGATCGTTACCAGCCAGGAAATGAAAATGTAAAAGTTTTTGTCATTATTAGCATTTAAATCTCTCCCAGTGAACAAATTTGCTTGCTCTCTCTCTCATGGTTTGCCAATGTTGCAAACCCAAAGGGTCAGTTTGTAAAATACACTTTACTCTAATCCCTCTTAGAAAGCTGTTTAAACAAAGTTTGGTTTGAAATGAGCACTAGATGTTAACAGCCAAAGAACTGGGTTGATTTTGAGGCTCTGACAAACTCAGGTGGCTATGGTCAGCTGACATGAACCCCAGCTTAGAATTAGGGATGGTCCAGCTGTAGAAATGGCAACTTATTTTAGTAGTCACTACTTTGGACAACAGTATATCAATGTGAACAAAGGACTTGAGGTTCTTAGATCTTGACCAGGTTGCTGGTCAAGAAGAAACAAACAGAGCCACAACTTGCAGCAGTGGCACTCACCCTTGATTCAAACAGTGCAAGCAAATCAAGCTTTCCTTGCCTGCATTCCTGAGTTACTTTTTTGGTACAATGCACAGACTATGCAGCATCTTCCTGTCCCCTGACTGAATGAGGAGCATTCTTAGGATGACCTTTCTAAAGCAAATATTTGAGAACACATTTGAAATGTACCTGTCATGATTCTGACATTCATTGTTTTCAGGAATGTTTCACAGCTAGCAAACACTCTTGCTGGAGAATTCATGGTATACAGGCACAGGCGGGAGCATAGGCAAGGAAAATCCTATTAAAAATGCACCAGAAAACCTGAAGCTTTCTTTGGCGTTCCACTTTCACTTGCTCAGCTGGAGTCCCAAGGAATCCTCTCATCAGGAGAGGATTACCAGTTCTGCACCCACATCAAAAGACTTTGCATAGCAGACTCCATGCCAAAGCACCCCTTACTTCAGCAGAACCAACTTGCTAATCCCTGAAATAAGGCTTATCCCTGAGAAGCCTGAGCAGGGCAGCAAGCCAGGCGATCGAAACAAACTGGTCTGAAAGACAAATTTTGCCAGCTCTTTCAGTGGTTACCAAAGAGCAAACAGAACAACACGGAGCACCTGCTCTAATGAGGCGTTCTGTTGGACATCACGGTTATTTGAGTACGGTACACAAGGCTTTTTCACCGTGCATACCGTAACTGTCTCTACTGCACTGGCCAAATACATTTATTCTTCTCAGGTGGCTGACATCTTGTCTTTTGTGGTCATGGGAAACAAAGAAGCAACAGAGCCAAGAACAGATAACGTGCATTAGCTTCCCTTTCCTTAGTGCTTGCCCCAATCCCCACTGATATGGGTGGAAAGCTTCTCCTTGATGTCAGTGAGCTCTGGATCAGCCGCTTATAGTGTGAGCTCCTTCAGCACTGCAAGCTCTTGGCAGGAGGACCAGAGCCCTTCAGTACACAGAAGCTCCCATCTGAATCAGGGTACTAGATGTTTCTGCAATATAAATATGAAATAGTTGGAGCTACCACTAATTAGGCCATAGCAGCTGGTGTTCTGGAAACAAGTACACTGACAGGTGGACAATGCCTCTTCAGAAGGGTTGCTTCTCAGGCCAAACAATGACAAGACTAAGTTTAGTCTTCCATGGTTCAAGCAAGAGTCAAGAAAAAGAAAGTCTCTCTGTGTACACACCTGTGGGGAACAAAACATGATGTGTTGGAGAGGTCATGATCAGTCCCATGCATGTGGCTGGCATAGGTTCAACTCTCACCCTGTGCCCGAGGACTCCATGAACCAGACTGTCTGGCCTGCTCAGCTCCCCTCCTGCAAAAGGAGCAGAGACTGCCCCATAAACTTCCAGGGCTAAGGATTCCCTGGGCGTGGGACAGTGCTGAAAGGAAAAGCATCAGTACAGGTATCTTTAGGAACAATGCCAATTAAAAATGTTGGCCTCCCCTACCAGCTCCTGACTTAGGGAGCACCACTCCCCCAACACACATGAACACACAACCCCACATCCCCAAGGGAAAGTATCTTCTCCCACCCCCTCCTGCATGAATTTGTTCTGCTGTACTGTGCTGCTAGCATCCAGTACTTTCAAAATACCTAGGGACACGTCCTTTTCCTGCAGAGGGTAGCAGTGATGGGAGAGGTTGAACCCTGTGAAGTGCTCTGCGCCTGTTCCCTAGAAGCTCAACCACTCCTAGCTGGTTTCTGCTAGATGGGTTCTCAATTCAGCAACACTTGTGTTAACCCCCAAACACAATTCCCAATGGCTCCCTTCCCCTTACTGTAAAATAATCAAGTGGTAAAAAATCCCCCAACCTGAAGAGATTCCATTCATTCAGGAAGAAGCAAATGAGATTTTAGCTGCCCAGCCAAAGTTCCTCACTCCCAGTGTGAAGCAGAAGCCGGTGTAGCTACATGATTTGTTAAGCCCACACACTATATATCAGTGGTCAACAACTGGCCAATCAGGGAGCCCGTGATAGTCTCTCTCAATCTGATGGGGCATGCCCCCAAATAATTATTTCTCCCTCCACCTCAATCTGCCCCCCCCCCCCTTCCCTCCCCACACACTGACCTGCAGAGGAGGGGGTGGCCACACAGGGTAGATCTTGGGTTGCTTTTTAATTCAAGATGTGATCTCCTAGCCAAAATGGTTGGAGAGCACTGCTGTATGTATTGTTGTATAAGTACAAAAGAAGACAGCTTCTATCCTTAGGAAATTAATATCCAGTTTGTTAAAGGGACTTGGGTACTATGAACTGTGTTAGGCACCTGAATGCACCATCTAGGCATCACTAACATTTTCAAAGTCTCCACTCAGCAGCAATTTAACTCCTCAGGCATGCAAGTCCTTTCAGTGCCCCAGTTTCCACTGGCTGGCATTTGCAAAAGCCACTTAAGCTGCCCCACAGCTACTGAGCTGCTTGGAGCCCTATCTGAAGCCAAAGCCTCTTAAACTGGGTGTGGGACCACCAGGCCCTCAAGCAGGCTCAGAGCTTTCTGAACTGCTGTGACTGCTAACAACTCCTCCAGGAGCATCAGAGATTGCCAGCAGGCTGCTGGTGGGCAGCAGAGCATCCTCCTAGAAGATGGCTCAGAGAATGGGAAATGTAGGCCACATCTGAGCGTGAACATAAGATAGAGAGGTTTGGGTAGCTGGCAGTAGCTTAGGGACACAGTCAAGCGTGTGGGGCACCAGGGCAGCAGCCACTTTTTTCTGCATGCCCCCCACCCCAAGCTGGTGCCCAGGACGCTTGCCCCATTTGCCCTGCCCTAGTTACGCCACTGGCTGCTTAGCTATGTGCTACCTGAGCAGCTGACTGATTTAGGTCTCTAATTTAAGGTCCATGGCTAAGGATCCCACATGAAGAGAAGTGCCTATCTCTGGCCTGTCTGCCCTAGACAACAGATCAGCCACTTAGATGCTTAATGCCTTCTTCCTTGCTCCTCTCTGCACCTCTCTCCTTGATATGTCACCTCTGACTAGTTTGGGCAGCTCCCTGCTCAGCTGAGCAGATTCTAGGAAATCCTTCTTCAAGCACCTCACTTTCTCCTCATGCATTGCATTGTTGGGGGAGCCTTGGGGTTTCACCGGGGCTAAAAAATTCCTGTGGGTGGCACGGAGACAAGGTGATAGGAGAAGCAGTGCTGAGGAGTGCCACCCAAGGACCTGTGTGGATCTGGGCTGTACTACCCAAGGACCGCTCCTGTGAAATTTACTCACATGAGCAAGCCTTGACTTCTATAGCTAGTCACGATGAGCAAACTCCTGAACACCAATAATGAGAAAACCAATAAAGGCTCCATCCTCTTCACAGGCTAAGCTGTGCTCACCCCAAGCACTGAATGGAGGGGCTTTTCTTGATCTATGTTACCCCATCACATTTGGGACCAGCAGGCTACCAAAATCACACTGAGATCCAGCAGCAGAGATGAAGCAAGGCAGCAGCAGTAGTTTGTGCAGTGAGCCGTGCAGTGTGTGGGGCCACAGGAAAACCATTGTTAGATGAACTGAGGAAGGAAGGTTGGGTGGGTGGTATACATAAGGGGACTTCTGGTCACTTGTCTCCAAGACAGGGGCTGTACCAGGAAAGGTTTGAGAACTAGGACTGGGGAAAGCAGGGAGGGCTGGCCTTTTTCTTCTCTGGCTCCCTGGTTGGTGGTCCTCAAAACTTAGCACCCCAAAATCATGGAAGCTCGTCCTGCACATTCCTAACATCAGCCCTTTCTGCCTCAGCTCCTTGCAGAGGCTAGACTAAGGGAAAGGACTTCAGGGCAGAAGTGAAAGACTAGACTCATCCTTGAGACTCCGGGCCTTTCAACAATTCAACTCCTAGACTCTGCAGATGCAATGTACACCACAATGCAGTCAGCTGGAAACACACATCAGAACTAATGATACAATGAGGGAGGCAGCTTGTCCAGTGTTTAGCACTCAAGACTGGGAGTCAGCAGAAGTAGGTCCTAAGTCTTAACCTGCTATTAAATTCACTATTTTGCCTTCATAGATTCATAAATCTGAAGGTGAGAATGCACCATTAGATTCACCAAATCTGGCCTCCTGCATGACATGGGCCATGGAATTTGAGCACAAGATCACCTCCTGGCATCTTGCTTCTGCACTTGAAGAATAGAAATGGTACTTCACCCACCTTTGCAAAGCCCTTTGAAATCCACAGAGGAAAACTTTTGTGTAAATACTAATTAATATTGCCATCATCACAGCAATGGTTCCTATCTCAGAGCTGTAGCTTGTTAAGTTTTCAGGAAGGGGACAGAGATGCTATCAAGGAAGGAAAGAGAAGAGACATGAAGCAAAGATTTCTCTCCAGAGAGGGAGAAGCCAGGGGAAGGAGAACGTAACCAGCAAACATCTCTAATAATGAGCAAAGGGAACAAGTCCCTGCATCTTATCCCTTGGAGAATTTGAGTGGCTCTTTATTTGCCATCTGTGACAGGCTGGCATCTCTGGATTTCAAATGGAATTTAAATGCAAAGGGAGCTGCTTTTGATTGTATAGCTTTCTTCTTCCCTATGCTGCATCATTCCCAGCTGTGGTTTTCCTAAATTCCTCGTAATATCCATTTGCAAAGCAGGGGCTAAACTCAAGGTAAGTATGCTCATCAGCAGAGGTGATACCCTGGCATCGAGTACCTACACCCCAGTCATCAACTTCCCAAGTTTTCCTATCAGCCACTTATTCAAATGAAAAACAAAATGCCTCCACCTGTATCACATCTTCACTGCAGCACCAAAATTAACTTAATTGAACTCAGCAACTTAAACCATTGGCCAGATGGATTTTCACACCATCTTCCAGAGCGAGACCAGAGAGCCCTGATACCAATTCCAAAACTTCTCCATGGTTAACCAGGAGCCTGATTTGGGGAGTGGGTGTGGTGTGGGCCTTGCTTGATTCCATTTGAACAATGAGAGCAGATTTCCAGCAAAAACCTGAAAGCAATTTGCACTTTGTGGCCTCACTAAGACATGCCGAGTTTGCTCAGAGGCTGAAAAGCAAGCTTGCCTATTTACCTGCATGCAATGCCAGATGGGTACCTCTGAGAATACCTGGCTGAGAGACCTGACACTGCTGTGCTTGAGCTGAAGTGGAAATTTTCCCACCTCTGATGGAGTTTCTCTTCCCCCTTGCAATAGCACAACACCCTTTCTGCTAGTGGCCACAACTATCCCAGGCTGTGAGGTGCCAATTGCTATCAGCTGGTTGTATAAAACACTAAGTTTCATACAAAGAGTAAGTTTTCAATCAGCAGTTCCTGCCTTTTCCTCATCTTCCCCTCACCGGTCTACTGTAATCTAAGCCTGGCTCTTCTTCCACTCACCTTGGGACTCTCCCTCAATTGAAAACCCAGCTTCCCCCACCCTCAGTGCCAGCAAAAGGACTTACCAGAAAGTTCCCTGAAGCTAAATTTTTTTTCTTTTAGGTTAATAAATCAGAAGGGAAAGGAAAAAAAAAAGCAACTACGTCTTTTTCCCAAATTCTCTTTCACAATAGACCACTTGCTGTTTTACTGGAAAGAATCCTCAGCACCAAGAAGCCTCCATTGGTGCACAGGGCAACAAATCATCAGTATGGTCCATCTCGTCTGTCCCCAAGTGCCACCTCCCTGAGAAAGCAGCAAAGCACCTGTCAGCACTGTTCACTAACCTCCTTTACAAGCAGGGACATCCCATCACTTCGGAAACCTAGTTTCCACGTTGTTTAGCTCCTCATCTCTCTGGGCACTACAAAGCCCAGCTGTAGGCCACCTCCCCTGCAACAAATCCGGGTTTCTACCAAACCATAGGTATTCAAAGCTGTGTGGGCATGGATGTCAGCATGGCAGGCTAGCCCCCCTCTGCAGGAGGATAGCAGGCTTGCACAGGTTACACACGCAGCAGGCAAACAGTGTCACCTACTGTAAGCAAACAAGGCTGCATAGCAACCACTTTTCTAAAGACACAAGTCGTATGTGGTGCAAGGAATAGGCTTTGCCTGCAGGGCAGGCAGGCGTCTCCCAGGGTTTTGGAACAGAGAGCACCTGCGTGACCTTGGTATCACCCCAACACTGGAGCCAGGAGAAATCCCAAGTTGGAATAGAAGGGTTGCACGCTCCAAGTTCCTCCTGGCCTGCGATTCCTAAAAAAGATTCCTAAAAAACCCACCCAAAGGCTGCCTAACGCCCACACAAACAGCACAGTCTGACTATTTTGGAGCTTATGAATGGGAGGGGGAAGTTGAGCCTTTCATTACTAGAGGTCAGAATGCTCCAGATAGTAAATTCCTGGGGGCAGGATTATAAGCTTCGACTCTGCTATTGGAGCAGAACAAATCAAGAATAACTCCACGGAATGGTGCTGCACAGGAGCAAAATCAGTGCAAGAGCAGAGCCAGTTCCTGTAAGCTACGTTCTCCCCTTGGCTGCATCTTGTACAGCCATCAACCCCTCTTCAAAGGGCTGCCCAATCTGAATTCCACATTTGCACTGCGACAGAACTTTTGCCGCCCTGCCAGGAACTACTCATAACAAACCAAACCATTGCCCTTACTTTGTGTCCAGCACCAGCCACATCTGCCTTGCTGTGCAAAAGTGCTAAGACATCACGAAGTTCTCACTCACTCCCAGTATTTCCATTCCTAGCTTCAGAATATATCAGAATAGCTTCTTGCCCAAGTGTTTATAAACTCCTCCACATGTATACATATATGAATTTTCTTCTAGAAAAAGGGGCTGGATTGGCCAGTGGGTAAAGAGTGGTAGTAATTTTTGTGACCTGTGACAATTAAGGTCATACTAGAAAAGAGAGGAAATCAAGAAACTTGCCCCTTGGGGCTACCACTCCCTTGCCCCTTGAGGCTAATCAAACCCATCTATTACATTACACAGCTATTAAGACCTGGAAAGGCAACTGTTGACTCATTTGACACAAGACATGGAACCACCACCAAATGGCAGTGCGTCTCCTGCCACTGCTAAGCTAAGTCCGATTTGAACCAGCGACACAGAGATGAAAGCTTCCATCTCACACCAAGTAGCCTTAAGGGAGGGTCAGCAACCTACAGCCTGTGGAGCAACCAGATCCAGCCCATGGAGCTGGGGCTTCAGTAGTCAGCAAACACCACTCGCATAGTCTTTGGAAGCAGGAAGAAGCACCAGCACAGAGAAGCAGCGGCAGTGGTGCTGCCTGCATCATACCTGAGCTTGGCCACTCCAGCCTGCCACTGCAAAACATTCCTGACAGATGCCTTAAGCCAACCAAGTCCTTCATTTTCTCCAGTGTTCAGTACACAGGGAAAAACTTAAAGAACTCTCTCTACATGGCAGAATGGCAGATAATGACCTGATTCCAGCAGACTGGCCTCACAGGGCCAAATCCTATTTGGTCTCAGAGACAGAGGTGGATCCAGGAGGATGCAATGCTGTAGTCGCACTCATCTTTGATTCCTGCTCCACCCAAAGCTTAAAATCAAACTGCCTGGCAGCAGCAGTGGCAATTCTAGTCAGGCAGCCGTGAGGGAGCCAACTGGCTCTTTATAATCTACCTGATTCCTTCTAAACTCTTCATTTTATGGATTTTAATGGCCCTCTCTCCTTTCTCATAGTCTTGTTTCACTAATTAAGCTATCCTTTTTTCTCCTGTCTGTTAACTGATCCTTTTAGCATAGCTCCTATTACACAGCCCTGCAAACTGTTTTTAACTCTAGCTAAAACAGTAACTCAGGTGTGGAAACATTTAAGCAGGTGATCATCAACTCAGGTGTGGAAATAACTTTCAGTGAAGTGCTGGATGCACTGTCAAGATGCTCAGTAAGGCTAGGTTTTGTTTGATTAACCTGAAAGAGAAGTACACTTAATTCTAATGACAACAGGACTAAAGAAACATCTTATGATTGTTTTTGGCTATTTGCTGCATTTTTTTATACAATTCCATTAACGTCGTATTTGTTTTTGCTTCGTTCTTGAACGAAATAATATAGCCCTAGGCCCTCAGCATATTAGCAAAGCTTTTGGTTTCTATATATGATGATGCACCACACCATCTGCACCCCACTTTTCAAAATCCTAGATCCACCCATGCTCAGACATACCTATATTTAAGTATCCAGGTGCCTAAATAAAGGGTAGGCAAGTATCTTGCTGATCAAAATGGATGGTTTCTAAACATGCTCAGAGCCAAGTGCAGGTGTCTATGGAACATTATGGCCCAAAATGGAGGAGCTGCCTGAACTAAAGCACACACTGAGTTTTGTGGCTTCTGGAGCAGGGCCAAATTGGATCATTTTTCAGAACTAAATTCCACCTAAGTCACTTTTAAATATTTCTGAGATAAAAGCAGACCAGGCCTAAAATGTGTATTACAGTTACATCATCAATGCAAGTTTTCTAGTGAATTTATTCTATTTGAGCTAGGAAAGAAAGAAATCATTGCCTTGTGATTCATATACTGGTCTCAGAGTCTAGAGACATGGGGTCATCTCCCATTTCTACCACAAACTTCCAGCGTCAACTTAGGCAGGATCCAATCTACTCCAGTTCCCATCTCAAAAAAAAAATCCTCTCCCTCTATCTATATTCTTTCTATTTAGACTGTAAGGTCTTTAGGACATGAAGCGTCCTTTATGTATGTCCACTGGGTGGGGGTTTTTTTGTTTGTTTGGTTTGTTTTGTTTTTTGTTGTTTTTTTTTTTAGGAACCTGTCACAAGCCAGCAGGAACTTGGAGTATGCAACTCTTCTGTTCCTACTCAGGGTTTTTCCTAGCTCCCCAACACCTTCATTTTGGAACAGAGATCATCTTCCCTTTCAGCCAAGGATCCAACAAAGTGAATTAAAGAGGGGTGTGAATGCTCAGCACCTCTGAAAACCAAGCCCCGAGTTGTCTTAAGATGGGTGGGCCCAGAATGAAGCACCCCCAAATTAGTGGCCATTTTAAACAATGGTCCTAATCACCTTGTCCAGATCATGAAGTGGAGCTATGGCAGAGCTAGCAGTACAACCCAAGAGTATCCAATATCCAGTCACCTGCTCCAAGCACTGAACATCTCCTTGCTTTATCTTTGGTTTGCTGATATTGAAGATGAAGGTATACGTTTAAGCACCTCTCTGCCTAAACCATTAAGACATAAAATCCAAGGCTTAGTTTGATATTAAAACAATTTTTAAAAGCCTGCCTCACTTTGGATTGTGCTTCTAATAGCTTCAGTCTGTGTGCTTTGCCATCAGTGTTACCTCAGCTTTACTGCTGCTAAATTTAAGTTCCACATGGAAGATGTATTGTCCATGGCACAATCAAGCATCCAGGGAAGGAAAATGAATGAGAGGTGCTCCACAGTCAACCCCGTGACATCTGCAGCAAAGGAAAGATTTCATTATGATAGGATTAAAGTGCATAAACAAAGTGCCATCTAGAAGTACAGAATCACAGAAAACTGGGCTGGATGGGACCTTGAGGGGTCTAATCCAACCTCCTGTTATGAGGCAGGAACAGGATCTACTCTATACAGCCTTCACCAACCTTTACCAAACTTCCCTGAGTTGCTGAATGGAACTGGCTGCTTTTAAATGCCCATTCTGGATTCTAAATGCAATTCTCCCCTTATGGGAAGCAGGGTGAGCATCTTCAACTGAACTTTAGGATTCTCTCATCTGATGTCCAGAAGAAACATTCCCTAGTCCATCCATTCCCCCTTCCCCCAGCTGTCCCAGGGAACAAGGCTTCATTGAGAGGCACTATCTCATTGAGAATCATAGTGCCATAGTAAATGAGGGCCAGAAGGGACCTCAGGAGGTTATCTGGTGCAACCCCCTGCTCAAAGCAGCACCATCCCCAACTAGATCATCCCAGCCAGGGCTTTGTCTAGCCAGGTCTTAAAAACTGCCAAGGATGGAGATTCCACAACCTCTGTAGGTATTGCAGAGACAGAAATCACCCTCCCCAAACCCTGTCCCCTGTGGTTATAACCAGATACCTGCTCAGCTACTGCTCCTCATTTTCTTTTCCATTGCAGATGTACACAAAAAAGCATATTTAACAATAGTAACATTTGTAGCACCAGCAGCAGCTATCACTTCTTGGCATTCTCACAGGCCCTTTATGTTCACAGGAACCTCTGCTGAGTTGGGAGCTCTAGGGCTTTGCCCATAGCAACCTCCTCTGTGCTTTGGACAAGCACCTGGGTGATCCACATACCACTGCAACAGAGTCCACGAGGGAAGTAAGCATGCACAGCATCAGCACTAATGAGAGCCCAGTGGACACATACAGAGCAGGCTAGTTTATCTGGACCCCCTGCTTTGGTGACATCAAGAGACAGAATAATGTTACTGATTCAGCACGACAGGGGCAGGTAGAGCTTTGCAGGCAGACAGGAAGAGCATCCGTTGGCAAGACTGCTATTCAGGATTGGTCTGAGTGACGATGGTCACAGGGCAGTGGAAGAATTACAGCTGCAGAGGAACACAGCTGTCAGGGTGAGTTCTTAACCCACTGACTCCTTCATGGAAAAAAAAACCCAAAACAGCCATGCAGTTAGCTAGCGTTTATCTGTGGATCTCAGAGAAAAGGAAATTCAGTATCGTGGGTACTGCTGTATAGGGCATTTTAGCAGCAGCCTGGGCTGTCCGCTAGACTAGAGTTTGTTCTCCGCAACAGTTAGTACTTTTGCTTCTACTTCCACTTGAACCAAAGCTGCAAAATGTGGTGCTTTTTATAACCTCAAACCCCAAGACTCTTCAGATGTAAGGCCTAGCTTGGGGCCCTTCTATGTTCAGACAACACAGAGAGAGACAGAGGTGTTATCGGGGCATATTTAAGGCAATAAGAAGGAAGAGAAGCCTCAGGGATTTGCGGGGTGGAAGGGCAGGCAATGCTTTCATAAACATCTCTTGGGGCTGCTGCACCTTGCTACGCCAAGGCCAAGACTTGAGACAATCTCAACAGTTAGTATTTCTGATCCTTTTGTGGGATGACCCCAAGTAAATTACAGTTACAAACAAAGCTCATGAAAGTCTATAGGAATAGAAATGGCATCATCTTCACTCTTTGAGAAATGTCCAGGTCACTCAGCTCTTGCTTCAAAGAGGCTAAGACTAAAAAAGGGAGAGAAAAAAAAGCAGTAGCAGTAATAATAATAATATGCTGGAAGTTTAAAGTATTACGAGTTTTTATCTGATTATGCTTAAAGCACTTAATAAAGAGTGTAGTAGTTGGAACCCACCAAAGCTTTGCAAGATGAACAAGCTGTGTGTGTCCCTTTTACAGATGCGAAACCTGAGTTGGAAGGCAGCCATCAAACATATTTTAACCCCTGCCCTCACAACACACACTTACCTCCTCCCCAACCTTGAGCTGTAATGGGTATTCAGGACATACTGCATTTACTCACATACCATGCACCTTTCCCCCAAAAATGGAAGTGCAAGTTTTTAAGTGAAGAAGCTGATTTCTACTCTGAAATGGAGTGGAGACATGGGAATGCTGGAATAGCTGCTGAGGACTGGCTCTGTGCTAGAAATGACTAGGGGTCTTTCCTTGCAACTAAAACTTTAACCCTCTCATAGCTGCTGCAAAACTGTGAGAGGATTAAAGCTTTAGCTGCAAGAAAGAGCATGCAACACAGCTGCCCGTGCTCCATAAGACCTGCATTCAGCCATGACTCTGGAAAAAAAATCTTTTTTTCTTGCTTCTAACTTCCAATAACAAGACACATATTTGGGGGAGTATGGCACGCAAGAAAATATGGCACTTTGGACACCCATAATATAAAAGGGGCAAGGGAAATTCTCAGCTTGGCGACCACAGACAAATGACACAAGTGTCCCAAAGGGCAACTGAATGTGATTGCATCCAGCCCCAATCTCCCACTGCAGGGAGAAGTCATTTATAACAGAGTGAAACAAATGCAATATTGAAACAGTGGTGTGAGGACATAACCCGAGATCAAGCTCTAGCTACGCGAGTGGTGTTTGCTGCCTAATTGTCTTACACGCATGAGAATCACATGAGCTAGAATTAGCCCCATTTGGTTGCTTGTGCTGCTAATCTAGTTAATTATCTAATGGCTGATTGCATACTTTAAGCTCTCTGCCAATGGCATGGATTCCAGCTACTATTCTTCACAGCATAATCACTGTGGCTAACGGGACAGCTATAGTTCAGTTGCTTGGAAGACTAGAGAAAAAACAGTTCTTGTGGGGAGGTGGGAAGTATCAATGGATCACAAAGAAATTTCACTTGAACTTTCATCCTAATGAAGGAAAAGCCATTTTTAGTGAAAAGATAAGAACAATTCCCAGGGCATCCTATACACATGGACAAGCTCCAAATGCAGCCTGAATAACATGACTGCAGTGGGGAGGAAGCTGGTATGGCTAAAGACAGAGAAGAGCTCAACAAGAGAGGGAACCATGGCCACGTCAAGAATACAGCCAGGGCAGTAGCCATTGCAGACATCCATCATGTAGAAAGGAGGAAGGAGGAAGTCTGTTCCTCCTGTACCCTTACCCTGGACCCCAACTCCACTCCGGACTGAAATTATGAGACAAAGGGCATCAAGCCCAAGCTCTCTTGTTCCCCAGCATTTGACACAAACAGCTTTAAAAACAGATGTTAGTTCCTTCAGCTTTCACTTGATCTGTATAAACATCCTATGCCCCAGTCACCCAACCTGGGGCGATAGCACACTCCACTCGGAACAGCCCAAGACAGGGGCCACTGCTTTGAGCACAGTACTACACCGGATGCTGCTGACATGCTTGGGACTATGTACCTGATAGTGGCCTACTTATGGGAGACTAAAATAATACA
>NW_005841862.1:590073-605615 GCF_000455745.1 Alligator sinensis | reverse complement strand
CTGAACCCCACTCCACTACCTTGGGTGGAACTAAACCACAAACTGGTCCATAGAGGCTTTGCCTTGAGGTGGGCTGGCTATGCTGCTGTCCAGCCGTAAGTGAGCTGCAGGCAGTGGAATCTGCTTAGTCTGAGGTCAGTATCCCACAGCATTGCACTGAAGCCCAGATGAGTGTCACAAATTATTCAACACAGCTTGAAGTGCAGCCCTGGGGCTTTAAAATCCCACTTCTTCTGTAGGAAGCAAGTCCCCCGTGTGCCCACAGCATTCACCCACTCTTGTTGTTTCACGTCATTTTGACAAACTGCTCTTGGGTTGAGAAGAGCTGCCCTCAGCTACTCTGGGTAGACAAAAATCACCAGCCCAAAGAGAATGAGATGTCATTGTGGAGCACGAAGCTATCATTTAGGGTAGACACCAAAAATGAAACATGCAGAAAGTTTATCGGTGTATTTTATGAAAGGAATGGCAGGGAGCAACGGAAACCAGCATCGGATGGCAAGGGAAAGGTGGAATGCAGTGGGACAGGCTCATTTAACTGTCTTCTCTTTTACTAAACTAGCTGCCTGGTGTACCCTAGGCACTGGGTTAGGTTTGTTCAAGAAATGAGGCAAAGGACAACTGTGCTGGGATGTGTAAACCCCGCACTGGTAAAGAAAGAGTTAATGGGCACCTGTGTGCTCCAGTAGACATCATGGCTGCACCTGACGGTAGGACAGGCAATTGAGTTATTGGATACACCTACACAGAAGCTTGGTTTCCCTTAAAAAATAATAATAATAAAAAAGTTTGGGGGGACACACAGGGAAAAGCAATAGAAGAGGATTTGGAGCTAAGGAGGAATCTCAGTAACCTTTGGCAGTACCTGGGAAAGGGGATGAGTCCCCCAGAAGACAACTCTATGGGCTGGTGCTGTGGAAGGTGGTGGGGAGAAGAAAGAAAGGTCCGGGGGAGAGGAGTCAGAAGTTCAAACCTGGGGTGGGTGTAAATCACACAACCAGTTTTAATGACTTGTTTTCTTGTGTGGTGCTGCTGGTCTCCTTCTTACTGTGTGGAGACCGTGGAACTGAAGAGACACCTGGCCGGGAAGGAAGATGTGGTGGCAAGGACCAGTGTGGTTTGCAACACTGCTGTCTTCACTTGGACATTCAACAGTATTGAAGTCTCGGAGAGGATGGGGGCTAAATGCGATCTGCATTGAGGGGATAAGTCGAGGAGTGGAGGACCACTGCAAACCCGAGAGGAGGAGAGGTGTCTGGTGAGGACAGCCTTTTGCAGTGCCATCCCAGCCACCAAGAAATGCACAGGCAACAGGTCACCACCCCACAACAACAAACCGGGGGGGCGGGGCTGATGTCTACCCTGTACAAGGTACCCAATTCTAGTTTTAACTTCACTTAATTCTGTATATTGTCATCTCACTTAAAATTTACAGTCTTAAAACAGAAAAAAGTAATTGAATCAAACTCAAATGCATTGGCTGCTCCAGACTCTGGTTGCCCGCCTCATGCAGGTCAGGAGGCAGACTCTCTGAAGGTCCCTTCCAGCTCTGCGTGTCTAAGGTTCTGCGATTCTAGCTTTAAATTTAAATATTTGATCAGGGGAGAAACATTAACAGGGAAAAAAAAACCCTGCAGATAAGGGATTAGACTGAAAGTCGGGAGGTCTACGTTCTGTTCCCTGCTCTACCTCAGACTTCTTGCGTGACCTTGGGTATGTGACTTGCCTGTCTGTAAAATGGGGTATAACAACACATCCCTTCTCTCAGCCTTTTCTCTCTCATTAAATTGTACATTCTTCAGTGTGTGGACTGTCTTTGATGCATCCCTGCTGTTTCTAGAACATGAGAAACATCACAGCCTCCAAACATAGTCTAGCTACTTTTCATGCATTTTAAACACCTTCCTCACTGTTCATATCAATGGCCAAACCGATTGACAAATATTTAGTACAATTCCAAGCCCTGTTCCAAGACATTGCAGCCAATGGCTCAAAGCATCTTATTAGGTAAGTATTTTGATCCTTATTTTGCAGTTGGACAGAGGCAGGGAAATTGTCTGCCACTGGATTGTGGGTGCCCAACTTAAGATACCTCAAAAATAGTTTGGTGGCCATGTCTGGAGATTTAACAGATGCCAGTACAACATCCATATCTTTCCCAAGCCCCTTCTCCTGTCTTGTGCCTTTGTTACCTGTGCCCACACCATATCTATCCACATCCTCTAATACCTTCCTCAGCCAAGAAGGGGCAGGCAGTTCTTTTTGTGTGAAAATATTTGTCCTATAAACCTCACTTCTTATAAGTCTTCCTCTTGTTTTAATCTCTCTTTCAGTCATTAAGGCCACCTTCTCTTCATGTCAGCAAAAACAAAACCCTTACTATTAGAAAAGCATTCTAAATTGAGCTATAAGTTAATTTACAGCATACTGTAGGTGAAATGCTGGCCCCAGTGACATTAGGAGGAGTTTTTTCATTGTCTTCAGTGAAGCTAGACTTTCAGCCCTTAAAATTAAATGCCTTCGGTACATAACAAACTTCTCAGTCTCTAACATAACTTCCTCCAAGGCAAGTCAGGAGAGGATTGAGAGCTACACTTACAATTACCTTTAAATTCTGCCATGAAGCAGCAAATTCTCATCTGTAAGTACGAACCTCTCTCAACACCTTCTTGACATGGTGCATTAGATCAGGTTAATTCAGGTCATTTAGTGAAAAGGGGCATAGACAAAAGCAGGTCTGTGGTGCTATTATCTATTCTAGGACCAATAGCTAGCCATCAACACCAGGAGTGTAACTGAGGCCGGGTGACTGGGACAGCAGCCCTGGGTGTTGGCTTACAGGGAAAGGGTGATTGCACAGCTGCAAATCGGCTGGTTGCACCTGCACTGCCGTGGGCTTCTGCAGCTTCCCCAGGCAGAGACGCCCTGCTATGCCTCCAATCACCACCAAAACCAAAAGCTACCTCCCTGGAATTTGAGTACCACAATGAGCTAACTACAGCTCCACGGCTGGAAAGCAGGAGCCACATCATTCACAACAGTTCACAATCAGTCCCAGGTACAGCAATCAGAGCAGGGAACTATTGACCAGGAGACTGAAATCAGCCCCAACTTTCTCCATGGAATACAGCACTGCCACCTAGAGAGCTGCAAGAAATGAGCAAGAGATCTCAATTTGGGCCTTCTGAAATTACCGGCATTGTTCTCATTGGTGGATAATCAGGGTTTTAGCACCTTAGCTGAAAGGCAGTAGAGAAAACTCACCCTTGGTGTGATTCTATTGTCGGTAAAATTACATCAAGGGTGAATTTGGCAGAAGAGGTTTGTGGCTTTTTTGGGTTTTTTTTAAGATACCAGAACTGTTGATGAAAAACGTCTTGGCCAAAGTAAAAACATCTTTCCTTTTAGCTGAAATTTTCCATTCTTTCTAAGAAAAAAAAGAGATTAAGAAATGCCAAACAGTGTTGGTAAAATATAATCATAGAATTTTAATTTTTACTTTTTTCAACAAAATTTTGTTTTTGTCAAAAAACAAAAAAGATATATAGAGAAAACATGGTGTGTGAGGGTTAAAATTTCTAGTAAATGTGGCAGTTATTAACCTGTCTAATACTGCAATAAAGAGTGTTCAAAACCTATAAATGCCAAGAACATTTGACTTACAGTAGAGATGAAGGGCCTGGCAGGATTTTTTAAAATGCTTTTTTAATCAATCAGTGGAATATAATAAAACTGTAAGGAAAGTCTGAATGCCTTTGGGAGGGATGTGGGTGGCCTTTACTTGTAAGTTTTATATGACCATCTGCAATCCAGTGATGGGGAGCATCCAAGGAGTTAACCCAGCTTGCAAAACATTTCCATCCATCCTAGGCCTGTCAGGTCCTTAGAAATTATATCAATGGCTCCCTGCAGATATGGCAAATCCAGTCATATCGGGCATTTCAGGCACTTGCCACACTGCAGTTCCACATATAGATGATGCAACAAAAATCCTATACCCACCCAGGAGACCATAACACCAGTGGAAGTAAATTGCACACAACACAATTGCAGGAAAAGTGGATTTCTCATGGAGCTGGTTTGACTCTACCACTGCCAGCAGAACCCCATAAGGGTCAATTACTGCATCGTCCTCTGGCCAAATGGAAACTGATCCTAATTCACATCACAGTTGTGAGGTCCTGTCCAGGTGACAGAGATCTAAAACCAATCTGTTCCTTCAGGATCTATGCCAGCAGCTACAGCAAGGTATGTACTGTACTCCAGTCCTTGAACACACAAAAACTTTAATCTTGCACACAAGTGTGTACTCTAGAGTTCATTTAAGGCATTTCTAATATACCCTTACCTTTGCAGGTGTCAGCTTAGAGTGAATTGCTTCAGTACACTCTGTCTCTTTAAATGATTATTCTTGCCTGTTTAAATGATTGCGTTTTAAAATGGTTGAAACCACAGTTCAGTAAAGCCCAGTAAATAAAGCCTATTTGGGTGCAGCTATCCAAACAATTCAAGGCCGCCTGGCAAAAGACATTAACCACAAAGCAAATAACATGTTGTCATCGTTGCAGCAAACAAGACCGGAGACCTACCTTCATCCTTATTTATATGGCTCCATTAAAGTTTGGGGAAGGTTTGCACTGGGCTTAGTAATGGCTTTTACTGAAGCACAGAAATGGTCTCCAAGTTCCTGTTTTCTTCACCATCCATCACCCCTCAACTTTCCTCTGCCATCATTCCCCAGGTGCTAGCCTGTCACAGCTTGCTATGGAATTAGACTTGATGGCACCTAAGGAGATTCATTAACGTATTAGACAAATGCAATCTGATTGGTTCCTTTTTTAGGCATTTGGCAAGCAAGATGCAAACAGATCTTCAGGACCAGGTTGCATGTCAAGAGAGACCAGGCAACCTGCCAACAGGTCTGCTTAGAAAAGGGAGGAGAAGGAGGAAGGCACTGGTTCCATATGGCCAAGCCAAAAGAATTCCACCCTGCCGCTTATCTCAGTGCTAGAAGGCAACATCAGCTGCTTTGTGCCATACGGAAAGAGCATGTAACTTCCACGTGTTTCATGAAGTACAGAATATTTACAATGTAAAGGAAATGGAGCTTGATTCATCAGCCTGGCTAATCTCAAAAAGACTTCACATTCTTGCAAGTCTAATGCCTATCCAGAGTACTCCCTAACTATATCCTTAAGACAGTTTGGCGGGATGTTCATACTTTCAGCAATCAGGATTCACTGGTAAACTGGCTTCATAACACATAGGTTTGCCATCCTAACACTGTGATGACAGCAGAAAGTCACCAAAACCAAAGCATAGGCAATTGCTGTATTGAGGGGAAAGAAATTTTACCATCACTGATGGGAGTGGAGGTATCTACAAAAGAACCTCTGCAAGAAGTGGTTGCTGCACTGTGAAAGAGCAGGATGACTTCACAGAAAGTGAACGAGAAAGTGGGACTGGGGCTGCACAGCTGGGGCAGAGCCACGAGAGCAGCTCATCTGGGAGGTACAGGGAGTGGGGAGGAGACTCCAGTGCTGCACTCACCTCAGCAGAGGCCCAGGTGCCATGTGCCCCCCATATCTACACACAGAGCGGAGGCGGTTGCTGCTGCAGGCTGGACTCTGCACCCAGCTACCACTACCCCAAGAGCTGCACGATGCCACATGTCTGCTGCCACTGAGCAAGCAGGGGACAGACGCGCACACACAGACATAGACCCACCCCCCCAGCAGGTAAGTGTGGGTGGGGGGAAGGGGCGGGGTGGAGGAAAGGGAAAGGGCTGGGGGCAGATTGAGACCCCCCACAGTGCAGGAGGGAGTGGGGCAGGAGTGAACGGAGCCTGAGCCAGGCTGTGGGACAATGGGAGCCCAGCGGCGCATCCAGGGGCACAAGCTCCCACTGCTGCGTTAACTGCGGAGGAGCCAAGGGGGAGCATGTGCCTCCCCTCCCCACCCCCAATTTGTGCATGGGGCGAGGGCGGGCTGGGCTCTGCTCTGCCTCTGCAACTCACTGCTGCTGCTTCAAGCGCATCCACTCTTGCCACTGTTAATGACCTGATACTGGATTACAGAGACCACTGGGCTGATGCAATATGGCACTTGTCTGTATGTTTATATGAGCTCCTACTAACCAACTTCTCTGTCTATGTGGAGTCCCTTCGACTTTTGGAGGAGTTTGCTCGCTATGCCTTCATGGAGCTGCATAGTTTGTAGACTACACAGCACTTGAGCTGAAAGAATCTCCATCACTTGTTAGCAGCACAGGTCTTTTGTTACACACAGCTGAGCAGTTCTGCGTTCATCCACGAGAGTAATGGTGTGTCCACACGCCAGCCAGCTTATGTATCATTTTAACAGGGGGCTTGAGGGTTATCTCACTGAATTATCATTTATTGTTGCTTTTGATGAGCTTTGCTTTGGTATAACAGGAAAACTGCATGGAGACAGGATGGAGTAAAATAGCTCCCCCATCAAATCCATTTTATTTTTCATACTCTGGGTTTTTATATCAGCAACAGCTTGACATGCACAGAACTTCTAGGAAAAACCCACCATAGAGTGAGCTCTTATGCCAGATGTGCAGGAAACCACCTAATTCGGGCATGGAACACCAAAGAATGGAAACCAGAACACTTAAATGCATTTGAGCACACCATCACCTGCCTCTTCTCCCTGAGCTGGGTTCAGTTTTCCAGCCTGTTTTCAAATCCAGTCATCTTTTGTTATTGATAAACTCCATAATTAAAAGTTTATGTAAAGCCGAGTTTAAAAAAAGCCTGCCCTTTGAATGATTCTGGGGTTAAAGTTTTGGCAGATGAGCATTTGGATTGTTTGGCTGGTTGCTTTTAAACCATCTGGTGTTCCACAGAAGTCCAATGAAATATAAGAGTTGTAAGTGAGGCATCAGAGACCAAATTTCTTGGGGATATCTTTTTTTTCCCTTCGGTCAGTATATGATTTTCTTGGGATTAAACTAACTCCTTCCATCCAGGCTGTAGAAAAGAGCAGAACCTACCCCCCCCCCCCAAAAAAAAGCCAGAAAAAAACAAACGCCCCCCCCCCCCCCCCCCCCCAAAAAAAAGCCTTAAACTCGAAATTTTTAGGTTTAGGAAATATCTTTGGTACATTTTTTTTTTGGGGGGGGGGGGAAGTATCTTTGTTTTTCCTAATTCCAAGAAAGACAAGATGTAAATACTGAATGAAAGGCCATTTTGCTTAGTATTTTCAGTGTAGTGTCCAATATTGGTAGAGGAGGAGAGGATGAAAGATGTAGTATGTGCAGGAGCATGAGGAAGCTCCAGCAAGGGAGAGGGAAATAAGATGAGGAACACTGTTAAAATGCAAAAGCATAAAAGATGGCACCTTTTGCAGACTGCTTGGCTGGCTATGGTCAAATGCAGTCTCCAGGACAACCATAACTGGGAAGTAAAATCTATGTGATTGATATAAGAAGGTCAAAATATACCACCGTGAGCTAAAAATGTTACTTCAGAAATAGCCAAAAAGAATGTGCTAGAGTCCTATTCTCCTTTAAATTTAAGGGGAAAACAGAGCAGGTGGCACTTTAGACACTAACCGATTTAGAGAGGCATAAGCTTTCATAAGGAACAGCCTACTTCATCTCTCTCTCTCTCTCTCTCTCTCTCAAAGAGAGAGCACAGTGCGAGGGGACTGCTCTTCAAGAACCGAGAACAAAATGGGTGCTGTCTCTGCGCTCAGAGAGGGCTCTTAGGGTCGCAAAAGTACCATACACATAGAACAAAGACATAAAGAGTTTCAAAGTACACTGTGATCAGCCAGACCAAATGCCTATGATTTCTAGTTGTTTTTAAGTCACAACCATCTTTCCTCTAGACGTCATTCTCTAAAGAGAAAATATAACCATCCCAAGCTATTGCCTAACTCATGAAGACTATAACAGTTAACAATAAAAATCCAGAAAGTAATTTTACCAACACCAAATGAACCAGTAATGATACTGGCAGATTACCCCGCAACTGCTTACTGCGAGGATTTTGCACTTTCATCTGAAGCATTGGCTAGTGTCAGACAGAGCACTGGACTAGATGGCCCTTATGTTCCTAATTAAGCACACGCAGTATTTAGTCTTTGGGGGAAAGATCTTGGTGCTCACCCAGCTGACGCACAGTATTTGCTGGAGTTTCATTCTTTTGACAAATCTCTACCTAAATTTCAACTTGCTGATTCCACACTCAGTTTTGCAATCGATAACATATTTAATCCCTTCAAGCTTCATAAACAATACTGACAAGTAATAACAGCCGTTCCAGGATCAGATAAATACCCCACATGCAGAGATGGGGAGATGCACACATCAGCCCCTGCCACCATCAGCAATGCACATCATGTAAAGACAGGCTCAGTAGTATATAACCAGGAATTAGACAGGAGTGTTTCAGAGCACTCAACAAATCTTTCCTGGCCTAGAATATAAAATACCGTGCGTCAGGCAGAGACTATTCAAGGACTAATTGGAAGGGAAGAAGTGAGAAGGAAACCACAAATATCAGAGTATGTAAGTGACAAGGGTCAAGGGTTATGAAATTACAGTCAAATACTGTTTATCCAGGAGACTGGGTGGCTCAGGGCATTAATGCTAGAGCCTTTTGCCTCCAGATTGCTAAATCCCAAGATGGTAATAATGAAGAGCCATTATCCTGCAATACCTGTTTACTGGCCTGCACAAAATTAGTTTTTTGCCTCTTCTAAGTCACTAGGGAGCAAGTATCTGTATCCCCAAATCACCACCAAGGCTGGCTCCTTTGTTGGCAAGGTGGTTTGGAGCAGAAAGGTCACAGAAGATGAACTCCCTTCTTGCTCCCATTTGTGTGCCCTGCCAGTCACAGATCATGAATAAAGAGTTCCCTGCCACCCATGGGCTGTAGCTGCTCCATGGATGGAAGATATCAATCTCCAGAGCTGTCAAGCCTGGTAACTTTCCCAAGAGAATGCCCTGCTTTTATCCCTGTGGCTTAGGAGCTGATCATTGTGTGCATCTCTGCATTGTAAAGGGACATGCTTGATGCTGGGAGTAGAGCTTTCCCCAACATTCATGTCAGCATTGGTAACAGGAGTACAACAGCCCCTGGCACTGTAGGAAGCAGACTGTTCATCTAAAGGAAATCCCACTACAAAAGTAATTTTCAGGCTGGAGAAGGGGCTGATCTGAACAACTCGGATCCAGAACCCAACTTTTTTCTAGATGAGGGAGCCTGGTTCTGGCCATTCCCTGTTACAAGACATCACCAAACACCAAATAAGCCAGGGCGGAAGGAGACCAGGCCAGGAGCCACACAAAAGCAAAGTCGAACCTGCAGACGGGAAACAAGGAGACAGCTTGTTTCCTCCAACTATAGCTCTGTTATCTGATTTCACTTACACATACAGCCATCTATCAAAGCTGACTGCTCCATGAAGCAACTCAAGGCCTGTATTACATTTGTCAGCTTTAGCTATTGCTTTAATAAATAGCATTGAGGTCAGCAGAAATTCTGGTGACTTGAGAACATGAGTGTAGCAGAGCCCAGTGTCAGGCAACGCAAGGTTTCTGTCCGTCTCTACAGTGCCTGGCCAATCCTCATCAGAGCCTGATGGCCACCATATTTTGTGTTAAATAACATGTCAAGTTTTCGCAGTGGAAAACACCAACAGCTGTTGTGGGTGTTCATGGGGCCCAGCCGCTTTTCCCCTACAACCTCCCTTGCTTTCACCCAGTCATCCAACACCACCATTCTCCTGGTCAGTGCACTTGGGAGTCATGCAAAATGAGGCCTCCTTCAATTTAAGGGAATTACCCCTAGTAGGCAAAAACGGTACCCTTCAATTTAAGGGAAAAGGGCAGAGCTGTGACATGCTAATGCAGACCGGCTCATTGTATTAGGTCAACGAAGCCCAGAGCACAGCCAAAACAAGCCCGCAGCATAGTTCCTCTTCCTGTGAACTTTACTATACAGCTTCAAGCACAGGAGCAGAGCTGCCGTTCCTCTCAAACCACTCAGGGAATGCCTGTTTTCTTTAATTCCAGGTGCATTCAGCCAAAAGCTATTTTCATGCATCTGCCTGGGGAGATCTGCATCAGAGTCATTATTAAGATGGTACTTTTAAAAAGTACATTTATTTATATGTAAATTATGCCCAGGCCTGCAGTTCCTGGCAAATTGCCAGCCAGGTGCTCCCTCCAGCTATGAAGTTTGGGCAATCAGGGGCTAGCAAGGCAGCGCTGTCAGCAGCACCCTGCAGAGCTCTGGTGACTTAGCTAGTTTGGATACAAACTATCATGCTGAGAGGTATTGGATCATGCACCACAGTCCTTTGGAATATGATACTGCCCTATGACAAGGCACTTCTCTACATCAGCCTTGAGGCAAGAAGGTAAACCTTCTCCACCCAATTCACAAGATAAATGAGAATTACCCTGTGAATATACTGATCGGCAGCTTCACGTTTAACAACAACAGACTAAAGGGGGGCTGGGAAAAACAAAAAACATGCCAGGGATCAGGATTAAATAATGGCTGAGAAGGGCTGATTAAGTATCCAAAGGGAATGGAGTCTTTTTTCTGTGTAGCCTTTGGTCTATGCATCACTAATAGGACTCTACACTGGGAGAAGATCAAGGAAATCCCAGAATGGATGAGAGACGGGACTCGACTATACACCATAGAGACTAGTACCACCAGCCTCCAGGAAGTCCAGTAGGCTTTTTGGCTACTGCTAATCTACTTCCCATGAGATGTATTCAGATACTAAAGGTGATGGACAATGGAACCAAACCCTTAATGCATTAGGCTATGGTTCAAAGCAGGCCAGATGCTTCAAGGTACAGATAGCACTGTCCCAGACCCAAGGAATGTAGGACTGAAATTGCACACCGTACAATGGAGGGACCGAAGCAGCAGAGCCTTGGACAAAGCAGGAAGGTCACTCTTGTGTGTAGGGGATGGAGAAGGTGGGAGGAACAAGGTGCCTCTCTAAGCTGTGATGGCTGCTCTCACCACAGAATCACTGTTGCAGTTCTTAGCTTCACCTGGTAAAACTTCAGGGGGAGAGATGGCCTGTACCAAGAAGAGAATATGTTCTGTATTTTACATCCCCAATAGAAAGAAAAGAAAACCTAAGAGGGCCTGAAGTCAGAGCTTTAAGATCTGCTGAGGAGCAATCAGTCTGCTCTGCAGTCTGTGCATCACTGAAAATCCATGAGGGCTGTTTGCAGATGAACTACCATCAGCTTTGAAGTCCTAGTGAATAAATAACCACAAGGATAGGCAGCTGTCCATGTCCCAACATGTAAATAAAGGGCCATTTGACAAGAGCTTGAAATGGACAGGTAGCTACAGCTGTTTGAGACTCCGCATCAGCTCTACCAATATTTACAGTTCTGCGGAAAGGAAAGGAAGGAGCGGGGCTACGTTCAGGAACTTGTCTGCTGAAGCATTCAGCTTTCTCTTAGCTCTGCTTTCTTCACCATCCTTCATCTCTGGGGACTTGCCTAACATTGTTCTCATCTCCCCTTCCCTCTGCTACTTAGTTTTCCTCTCAGGCATTGAGCTGAAACTACCTCCAACAAAAAGTAGCTCTAAACACACATGACCTCTGAAAATCCAGATCCAGAGTTTTGTGGTTCAGACACCAGACTTGACCAGAACCCATCTGACTCGCACCCTGAATGCTCTAGCTTTTGTTGTTACTTCATAATGCACTTCAGGGTACAGAATGCTACTAAGGAATCAGACAATGCTGTTCATCTGCCCCCCCAAGCCAGAGGCTTGGCTCCCGGACCTGAGAAGGCTTAAACAAACCAGGGATTGACAAAGGAAGTGATGCCAAGAGGAACAAGGGCAGGCATCTTTAGGTGACATTGAAAGACCCAAGCTGACCAAGGAAGTTAAAGGAAGGAAGATCTGCACAGGGTGGAGGAGAGGAACCTATCCCACTCCAATCTTTCAACAGCAATAATGCAATGACATGTAGAGCCCAGATCAACTAAGTCCTGTACCTGAAGTTTGGAGCATCTACTCATCAACTTTAATTAGGGTTCTAATCTGAAGCCCTTGAGCAAAAATAAATCTTAAGAGCACCGCCTAAGCCATCATTTCCTCTCAAGCACGAGCATGCGACACTACAGGCTGCTTCCGTCTCAGGGCCAAGACTTCAGCTCTGGTGGGTCAGTGCTCCCTACCTTCCCTCCTTGGCAGGATTCCACTACCTCCGGTGGACTGAAATGAAGGATTGCCTGACTTTTCCCAGGAGCAACCCTGCTGACAGTGAGGATAACTTAATAAGACCTCCCATCTACACAGTTACTGTTATTCAGGTGCATACAACTAACAGTGGGTGGGACTTTACCCTACCTCAGCTCTACAATGACTGTCCCTCTACCTGTTGTGCTGTGAGCGCTGAATCAGGCAGGTAGCCCCCCAAGTGAAATAAAGCTGAATGGCCCTGGTTTACTTCTTGCCTACCAAGGGTCATTGCAGACACAGGGACAGTTGCTGCGGAGCACCTAAGGTGTGCTAAAGCCCTGGCCCTTGTTAGCTGCAGGCTTAGTAAGGTGATCATGGGCTCCAGGGGACTCATGGGAACCACTGAGCTCAGCCAATTTACTCCACCAGCATATACACACATTGCCTGGAGCTCCTCCCTTTGTCCACCACTTACTTCCTCTCCTCACCCAGTTCCTCACCTTTCCCTGCAGTCAAATTATTTGTGGCAGTCCCTGAAGGGCTCTATAGTTGGCTTGTCAAGCTCATGCAGAGGGGCAGGCCAAACGCTGTGTTTAAGGATACCTCATGGGCCAGAGTATGAGTTTAGTGCAGCTTGCTCCCTGCAGAGTACAGCAACACCCACTACTGTCTGTAAATGATCTGTACAGAGCCCATGGGGGTAAAAGTAAGGTCTTCATGCCCCTGTTTGTTCACTGCCCTGCTGCAGCAGTTGCACAGTAAGAAAATATGCCCCTTTCTGGGCCCACTGCTAGGCCCCTTCCCTGGTTTCTCTCTCATCTCTACTTCTTCTGCTGAATTATTTTACATGCAGCGACTTCCAGTGCCCAGTCCCTCAAGCTTTACTCCCATTCCTATCCCATTTCATCAGCCATGCAAGATACGCATTGATAATAAGGCAACATTCACCAAGTTTGGGAGCTGGCAATCTTGTCAAACTAAAGGAAGGGGAGTCACTGTCTCTGGTTATCCAATGGCTCAGCCGCCCATCACTGCACCCATTCCATTTCGTTCGTTTTAAGCAAGAATATTCTCTTTCTCCAGTCACAAAGGCTAAAAACTTGTAGTAGTTTAAAAAAAAAAAAAGGGAAAGCTGAGATTTATTACATTCTGCTTAATGCTACAGATCAAAAACATGCATGTTAGAGAACATAACTATGCCTCACACACGTTTGATACTGGGGGACTTCATTAGTTTCATCAGTTTGCCAAGAGCTTATTTATCTATAAAATATCCCCAAAAACCCTTTTTGTTTTCTGCTTCAAACACCCTTGCTATGCCTTCCTTCTGGGTTTTTTGTTTTTTTTTTTCCCCCCCAAACATTCCACGCCTTTGAGAACATAGCAATATCCTCCTCTCTGGAAGGAAATATTTATGTTGCACAACAGTAAGAGCCAAAATAAAAAAGAATTTGGATGGAGTACCTTGGAGATATGACTGTTCTCAGTGCCCTGAAGCTCTGGGGGCAGGTCCTCAGATCTCAGATGGTTCAAGGAGACATGAAGCTGTGGCAAGCCCTTCCTTCCCAGTTTTCATGCAACTTATTTAGAAACCTGGGGGCATCAGTCAGGCTGAACACCTACGGAGACAAGAATTCCTAGTGGTGGAGGCAGAAAACAGAGCCCCCTTGTAAGGAGAGATCTGACAACACTAACTGAATTTCTTAAAACTAGGTTTGGTTCCAGGGCTGGCTGTCACTGAGGAACCAGGCATCAATTCCTATCTCCAAATAATACTTTAGTCTTTTTAAGCCCATCCTTCCAAGCTGCTGTAGAATAGGAAGCAATCAGTATCTGCCATACCAGCATTTTGGTTTTGTACCTGTTCACTTCTGGCTTTTGAGAATGCGTTGATGGAGAACAGTAGTGCTAACTTTTGTGACGAGACCAATCCAAAGTGGTTTTAATGTGCAAACATCTGGCCAGGGCTCCCAAGCCCCAACTGTATATATGGATCCTGCCCAATGCCCTCGTCCACCACTCTTCATAATCAATCCATCCCCCAGCTCTAGCCAACCATCTTGCAGCTGCCACCAGCACATAACTGATCCACACACTGTGCCACATACTCTGGGACCCTCTCCCACACTGGTGCAAATAAGGGTAAAGAAAAAATAAGAGAGAGGGACTCCAGTAAGAGTTGCCAGGATTTTCTTTTCCCTTTCTCTAGAGCAGTGATTCTCAACCAGGGTGTTTCAGCATGCCTGTCAAGATCCTGTCAAGGATGCTGTGGGGTACCACACAATGTTAGCATGTGTGGTGTGAGGTGTGCAAACATGATTCACAAGATAAAACTAGGAAGCTGCTGTGGTCCTTTTGAGTTCTTTGCACCAGGTGAATTGCTTCATCATTTTTCTGTAGTCAAGAAATGAGCAAAATGTAGGAGCTGGCATTTTCCAAAAGGTGCTTTAAGGATAATGATGGGTGCCTCAGACTGAAGGAGGCGTGCCTTGAACCTAAAAAGGTTGAAAACCATATTGCTCTAGAGATACAAGTGAGCTTGCAGCTAGAGGGACCTTCTGTCTCTCCAGTGTTGTTGCTGTATTCTGCAAAGACCCTGCTTCTCTGAATGAGAGCGGCCAACCTCCCTATCAGTAGCCAAGTGAATGGAGCATCTGAACTGGGAGCTGGCTCTCTTTTTAGCAAAACTGTACAACTCTGGGCAAGGCAGAGCAGCCCGTCAGCTGCAAAGCGAAGCTAGCTGTACTTGTGCAACAAAGCAAAGCTCAAACAGATCTGTAGATTAAATGTTATTTTTAAATGGCAATAAAGTGACCACTTCCAGGAACAGCACAAGAATTGCTCTGCTCAGCTAGAAAGACTGAAGGTGTCACTGAAGTGTCAGGATAACAATTTTGGGACAGGATTTTTACCCCAGCAATGACTGATTGGCCCCACTCCCTCTCGGCTTCTCTCTCGGGCTTCCTCCTCTGGAACAGAGCTGGGGCAAATTGGAGAAGTTTTGGTAGTGGAACAGAAAATCTGAGGGGGGAATCAAAATTTGAGTCAAATCTAAACTAAATTTTTGACAAAACAGAAGCTCTTCTTGTTTTTGGGTTAATCTGAGGTGTTTGGTTTGGCCCCAAACCACAATATAATTTTTTCATCATTTAAACTTTTCATTTAACTGTTTTATACTTTGGGTCATTTTTAAACAAAAAGTATTTTTTAAACAAAATATTTAAAAGCTTAGCTTAATTTTAATGATTTTTTTATATTTTTGTTTAAATCTCCCCCACCTTCCTTTTCAGTTTGTACTATACTGTATATGTGACACAAATTCAGAAGTAGTTTC
>NW_005841862.1:576618-590042 GCF_000455745.1 Alligator sinensis | reverse complement strand
TTCCCTACTCCCCAAACTCTACTTTTGGTAAATTTACTATTCATCCTTTCAAGCCATACCCAGTGAGCTGAGATTAATCCCAAATCCATTGCTATTTATAAACCCACTAACACAATCAGATAACAGCAAAGGAGGTGGGTGATGGATTCATCACTGGAGACAGGCCCATCTCCCCAAGTTCGATACTCCCTGTACAATGCTGGACCACGGTGCAGTGTAAATTAGCACCATGATCTGAGGGTAACCTGCTAACAACTTCACAGATAAAGTTGCCCTTGGTGCCGCATAGCTCTCAACAAGAACAAAAACGGTAGTAGCATGGAAGGGCACTTACCTGATCCTTTAACTGCTTCAGCCAATCATGGGGCAGGTGGGCCTTTTATATTGTAGTGAGATCCCATCAAGGAAGCCACAATAATTTGACACAAGCCCCTCAGTCCTTCACTTGACAGCATGCACTCAATAAGCACACAACCCGTTGATGAAAAGCCTGAGAATGGCATGGCATAGTTCTCACCTGTCTTGTCTCTTTGGGTGTTTGAGAGGGGACTGTCTGGATGCAGAATCAATGTTAAAATCAAAGCATAAAGAACAGCTGAGATGATGACCAAGCAGACAGCAGACACGCACAACCAGGTCAGAATGAATGGAGCTTTGTGAGCAGTCATCACATCAGAGGAACAAGCCTCAGCTGTACGGCTAGCCAAAAATTCATTTAAGAAGCAACTGCAGCTAGGGCAGTCTGCCCCTGAAAATGGAAGCTTAAATGGAGTGTCAGTGTTTAAATGGGAACATTTACTGCTACAAAGAGGACATATTCCTCCTAGTTGCAATTACATTTTAAAATAATTTTGGAGAATGCCAAAGCTGAGTTATAAATTGGTTCAGAGCTCTCTAAGGATAAAGCCAAATTTGGTTAAGGCCTCCTCCAGTGTTTAATTTAATCCATGCCTTTTCCTGAACAAGCTTCACTTCACTCCCAGGTATTCCATTCTAAACTTACTTCCTTTTCCCTCCCATAGTCTTTCACATAATATGCAAACCCCTCTGATTCTGCAATCCCAATTATAATTGCTTCTCATTGCTTTGAGAAACTTGTACAGAATATACCATGGTATATACAGCTTCACATACATACAAGGTCAGTGATCACCTAAGCTTCCTTTACCTTCAAACACTGGAAAGCAGTCAATCATAACAGCTTCCAAAAAAACCAACTGACTTCACACAGCTTGTAAGAGTTCAACCAAAAGCCTTTTGTATTACAGAAACAGCATATCAGTCAAATAAAACAAAGCAAACCAGAATCCTACCAGGCCTACCTGATGCCACCCATGGAACCAATAATCAGTTGGAGGTAGAAGAGTTTTTTGGGACCAGGTAACAAATAGCTCCACCTGAGACGAAATTAAAGGACCATCAGTCCCAGTGCTCAGCATTTCACTGGATAGGATTTCAATTTCACTTACCTCTACAGAATTTTTTAAAAGTGGCACAAATGCTTTTGCCTGATTCAGAGTGGGAAGATTTTTAATACACTCATTGATGTAGACATGAAAAAGATTCTTGTTGATCCTAGTTTCCCGCAGCAACTGTTGCCATGGTTATAAATCATTTATTGCCCCCCATCGGTCAACAGCAGAATTATAAAGAATGAGTTTAGTATGTGCGAGAGAACACGAAACAGACTCTCTGCCTCAAAAATATGCCATCAGCAAGAGGTAGTGTAGACAATTTATTGCAGAGGCTTCAGGAAGTCAGTAAAATAACCAGCAGACAAGTGCTGTTTGCTGTTGAGGACAGTAAATGCATTAGAGAAAAACTAAGAGTATGGTCACCCACAGGAGATAGTGTGCAAAAGTACAAGAACACTAGGAGGTGCATAGAGAACATGTTCAGACACAAATATATGAAGCCTAAAGGGAACAGCTTTTCCCTCAGTGGTAAAAGGCAGATGACACCACAGGGAGTACTCCATACTTGGACAAGGTATTTAAGGGATCTAGCTAGTTAATCCCATCTTTATGATTAGAAGAGCCCCTGGAGCATTTCCACAACTTCCTTCCCCACATACAGCTTTGAAGAGATTGGTTCACATGCAAATCTTATTTATTCATCCCTTTGGTGGGCAGTATTAGCTCCCTCTATCAGCGCAGACAGAGGGACAGGGATGCTTGGACTTCTCATTACACAGAGTCCCAGGTTCACTTCTGAGAGAGGTTCTTCTTTGTAGATGATCTGTTTGACGTAAAAGATTCAGGCGGTTGCAGCATCTTTGAGAAAAAGGCCAAAAAGTTAGTGCAATTAGAGAGGGTGCTCAAAGGATAAACTAGCTGTTCCAAAGAGGATTCCTCTCTCAGACAGCAACTGAGCCATTAAAAGTCATCTTCAGGGTGACGACCAAATAAATGCTGGTGGGATATTTATTTGCCGTTTGAATGAGGAGCTGTTTTTAACGCATTTCTGTAGCCCACATTAAATAGAAGCTATTTTCTCTCATTTCAATTGGGCTCTTTTGACCTGCTGTTATAGCAAACCAAAAAGTTTTATAAGCTGCCAGGTCCTGAGAGCTCAGGGATCTGGTCTTTTTTTTTTTTTTTTTAAATGACTAGCCATTAGTTGCACTACAGTAGCACCTAGAAGCCAGAGTCTTGGGAATTGGAGCAGCTCAACACTACACATGCATGCACAAGAAAGGCAGCCCCCCACCCTAGCAAACTTAAGGATCTTTAGAACTCTAGGACCTTACAGTCTGAACTATGGTCATTATGGCAATAGAACAAGAGGCTACAGTCTATACACTACTTTAGGGGGTCATCATCTGGTGCTGGGGTCATGCCGAACCTTGAAATCGGGACCTGGCAGGAGGAATCTATTTCAGCTGCTTTACACAACAGAATTGTCTTGTTGGTAGCACGGCATATATTCAGAGTGCATTACAAATATTAAGTAACCGGCACAATACTGCAACACAGGAGCTGATACAATGTTGGGTAGAGTGGAAGAGAGTTGGAAAGAGATTTCCCTGACGATGTTATTGGATCAAGTTCATAATGAGGAACTCAAGAGTCAAAGCCATGAGCTGCAAGTTCATTCTTAGCATATTTCACTGGTAGTAAATTAGTGAAGTCAGAAAAGGGAGCAAGCATCTAGGTAGCTCTCCAGCCAGTGCTCAAAGTCTTCCACACAGCAATCTCTAAGTTCACAGGTACATGTTTAAATCTGAAGTAGAAGCATTACTAAATTTCCCCCTGCCAAAGAACAGGGAAAACAACCACATATTGGCTACAGATTAGTTTGTACACATAACCCCTGGCAGTTTATCAAAGGGAAGGAGGCAGGGGGAAAAAAAGTCTGAGATTGCACTAAGAATTCAGGTAAGGAATGTGCCCTGACACCTGAACATTTATCATAGTCAACTTTCGAATGAGACACCAGCAGCAAGTCAATATTTGTGCACTGTAATTTTCAAGGCTAAAGAAGCTGAGGTGTTCAGTCTTCTCTCGGATCTTCCCCCTCCCTCCCCCTCTTTGCTTTCCTTCTCCCTCACTACCCTCAGGCTGCTCTTTTGTTTCCATTTGTCTGCACATTTTGTTAACTATTTGGAATTTTTGAGGCACTGATTTATGGATGAATAAACCACGAGCAGAGAAATTGAAAAATGAACTGAAAAGCATTAAAGCATTTAGTCAGATCAGCCAGTCACTTCCCAGGAGCACAGGGGGCCTGAGAGCAAGACCTCCCTGATTCCAGGCTGTGATGTGTCCTCAAAAAGAGCAGCAAATCCCTAAATAATCATCAGTGAGATGCCTGCTTAAGAAATATTTGCCCAAGAGACTTGCCAGGGGTCAGATGAGCTGCTTCAATGCCTGGCAGCACAGAAGTCATGAAAAGCAGACAAGAATTGCAGATCAATACTTAACTACAACAACATGAAGTCAGTGGCAGTAAGATTTCAAAATCATCCGTTCCACTCCTTTGTTGGCCATGCTGGTTAGATGAGGCACTTCTGGCACCTACTGGCCATCTTCAGTACTGAGTTTTATATAGCATCATTGGTGCTGGGCTCATCACAATCCCTAGGAATAACAACCAACCTTCCTTTGACAAAGAGGACACCCAGAATTAAACCTGACATTAAGGGCAGGAGGGAGGGGAAGAGAGTGGTGATGGCAGGATAAGGTTTGCTGAACAACCACAAGCAGCACACACTGATAGCTAAGACCAAACTGAAATTTGTTTTATTCTATCAAATGTATGTGCCAACCTCCCCAGCAGCAGCTCAGGGTGGCTTACAATAAAAAAAACAAACAAACCAACAGATGGATTATAAAGACACATAAAAATATTAATATAAAATAGCATGTGATGGAACAAACTCCCCAGGCAACATCTCAAAATGTAACCCTGCCTGCTGAAGGGCTGTCCAAATAAGGTCTTCCAAGACTTCCAGAAGACAACTAGACTAGGCTCGGACAGACCACAAGGGGAGAGCATTCTCAAACGGGAGGAGTGACTGCCAAGAACGACCTCCCACACTTTTTGCCAAATCAACTTGGCACACAGATAGTACTTACCTGAGTGACAGAGGGTGGTTGCACCCCAATGATACGCGTCTCTGTCCTCCCCCAAGTCACGAGGTCTACCACCACCATCACCTGTCTTGCCTGGATTCAGCTTCAACATATCTGCATCTAATCCTCAACTGTAGCTAGGCAGTGGGTAAGGACCCAGACTGCAGGGTATAGGTCATGCCTGAGAACTGCTGCTGCAAACAAACAGTTCTCATGTTATTAACCTTGATCTGGGCAGTTGTCAGATATTGACACCACTGTCACCCAAATCCCTGTCAGGGATAAAGCTCAATTTAGCATTAACCTTGGATCTGTTCCTCCTTACCACCTCCAGCATCTCAAATCAAATGAACAGCACTCGGGCAGGCCCAGAAACCAGGAACACACGCACCTTCCTCCAACCACAGCTCCTCTTGAACACAGAAACAGGATCCGGCTTACCTGCTCAGAACCAGGAAGAAATCCTGTCAGACTTTGCAAGTAGCGATAAACATTGCTAGTCAGATTTTTATTTTTTTTGGTAAAGCCTTCCAAGGGCAACAAAGTTCCAGGCCTTGTCATAGAAAACGGACACACCCCTAACTTACTGGGCTGAACACAAAGCTCCTGAGATGTTAAACACTGTGTGCACTTTGAAAGAGCTGGGCTATTCTAAGCAGCCCTATGCTCACTACCACCAATTCCATTCTAGAAGTGTAGAAGCCAACATTTGAGAGGTCATATGAGGTGTACTGGATTTGAGATATATTGGTTTGAGATACCAAGTGGAAGCCTTAAGGAGTAGTGTAGCCTACTGGATAGGTCAGGTTGCAACCCAGACCAACAGGGTTCTATCCCAGCTCTGTTGTCAAGTGATTCTAGGGAAGGTCCGCAAAGACTTGGGTGTCTAAGTCTAGTCAGAGATAATCATGCCTTGAGCAAGGGACTGCACTACATGACCTCATGAAGTTCACTCCAACTACACTTTCCTATGATACTACGAACATTCAAATAGTTAAAATCTCTGCTTCAACTTCCAAAGCTAAAGAGGCACCAGTATTCCCTATACATGTTCATTCCCATATACTGACATGACCAAGCTGTTTAAAAACAAGAAATTCCCTGGGGATCCTGTCTCTGGCCTGCAGTCTGGTAGGTATTCTTGGTACATGGCTACTATGACTAGAATGGACCTTGTACTACAAAAGGAGAGAGCTGGTGGGAATGCCCACAACCCCGTTAATAGCCAGTAGCCCAGTGATCAGGGTGCTTACTGTGATATCAGAGACCCACATTCAAATCCCTCTCATGGTCATATCTGGAGCAAGGACTGGAACCCATCTGCCAGGAGTGAGCAACTGGATAGTATGGAATGGCTCTTAACTGGCTCTTGCTGAAACTCTTCCACTTTGTATGATATAATTAAATTGAGCCAGAAAAAGAATGATAGCTTGGTTGTTAGGACACTTACCTGTGAGTACTGGAACCCAGGCTGCTGCTCCACTGCAATTTAATTTAGAAACTTCATCTTTTTATATGACTAATTATATTAGGCAACCACAACCTGGCACATGTATATTAAAAATCCGACTATACGTACTGCAAAAAACTCTACAGTGCAGTACTCTTATATAAATGCAAAAATAAGCAATACCAAAAAATCCATGTTGCTAGTATAGCTGTTCCTATGCTGTCAGCATTTTTCTAAAGCAGATTAGGGCCTTTCTTCTCCAGTTGTTTACAACAGTGGTTCTTAGCCTTTTCCCAAGCTTCTTTTTCCATTCAAGCCTGTCCCTTTTCCCCATCTATCCATGAAGGGAACGTCACCATAACCCAGCCTGTTCATCTGTGCCATGCAGGTTGAGAACACAGGATTACCAGCATTTGTTTCTACCCATGGCAGGTAATGATATCAAAATCTTGTAACTCAGGTGTTCTAGCAAGGCTTTTTTGGGCACTCATCCAAAAATTACAGCACCTCTGGGGCTTCTGACGCATGTAATTTTGCTATCCCTGCCATAAACTCAAGATTCCTCCAGGGCTCCCCCCTGTGCAGCTACACAAAAGAAAATACCGGAGACAAACCAGAGTGCAGGAAAACCAGCATCCTGAAAGCTTTGCAAACCTGAACCACAGCATAAAAGTGAAAGCACTCTATCTTATGAAGACTGCCCAAACTAGAGGCCTAATAGCTCATCTCAGAAAAAGCTTAAGCTTCCCACCATTTATAAGAACTCAGCAATTCTCAACCAGCGCCACCCTAGGGTGCCATGAGATTGGCAGAAAATGCTTACAATTAAGACATTGCCAGCACTACAAGCAGGAATAATGAAAACGTACCATCACTAGGAGAAGGGAAGAGACAGGAGACTTCACATTTATTATTTTAAAAGCTGTTTGTGAGACTTTCCAGTGCACTGCATAAGGACTAGTCCTGCTCTGCCTTTCTGATTCTAAATACAAACTGTCATCTACTGAACCAGATTTGAACTGAACTACCACTGAAGTGCCATGATGAATAAAATTTCCCAAAAACACAAGTTGCAGTGGTTGCATTAAAATCAATTTAAATAAGTTAAAGTGAACACAAGGATTGCACAAGAAACATGCTAACCAACTACTCCTCTCCCACTGCAGCAACAGCGCATTGGCAGTACCCTCATCTCCCCTTGCTTTTGCCCGAGGCATTTGGTATGTTTTCGTGTTTCTGGTTTGCACCTTGTAGATATACCAAGAGAGGGTTTTAAGAAGGCAACTTTAGGACTCTTTGGGTAAACACCTGCTTGCAAATGCAGGAGATAGCCCAGGAGGCCTCTTCTCCTCCTATGTTCCTATTTTGGTTAACACCTACCCTACTGACTGAACTTAATTTGGCAATTAACTTTATGCATATACTTCAAGGTATGATCAGGATTGTGTAGCTAACCTCCCAATGATCCAATAAAATCATTTTAATTTACAAGAATTAAGCTTTTAAGTAACAACTTGGTACTACACAGGCCTGGAAACTCAAGCTGTGGTCCCTTCCAGCTTTACTGGACTCTAAGAGACTTAGCTGAGAAGGTTGGAAAAAACAGGAGAAGATCCATCTTATCTTCTCCCATGCAAAAGCAAACCTAGCACTACCACAAACAGTGCAGTTTATGTTAGTGAAGTGTGCAGCAAGGACTGAAAATGCACAAAACCAGGAAGCTAGAAGTCCAGACAGGCTAACTTTTCCCCTGGAAAATCTGGCTAACAAAAAAGAAGCGGACCAGTGATGGCCTCACCCCACATATCACAGAACAAGTGTTTGGTAAAGATGTATATTTATTCACTTTACAAAGAAGGCGGTATTTAGTTGCAACAGCTCCATTTATAGACAAATATACTGTACATTATACTGGTGAATGGCTCCAACCTGTATGATACCTTGCCCTTAAAAATGTTTATACCACTTCAGCTTCCAATAGCTGAGCAAACAGCAATCCTTGTTCTGCCACTGAGATTAAAAATCCTTAATAAATGTATACGCTTTGCGTTACATATTCACAAGCATTTTCCCTCCCTCTACCCCCCACCCTTTTTTTTTTTAATTTATTTTCTCCTCCCCACCCTTTCAAGACAAAGTCCTTCCCTGGGGTCAGCATTAAACTTATATACAGGCTCAATTAAAACAAAATTAGGAACCAGTGATAATTCTGGTGTCCTTCCACAGCACAAGAAAAGTCACTGGATTTATACATATAAAAGTCTTGAGTCCAATTTTGTTTAAAAAAAAAGAAACAAACAGCGGGTTAAACCAGGCTGGCTATTAGACATTGCCACAGCCAAGGTGAACTTATGCAGGGATGGAAGGGGGAATGAATAAATTCAATTGTGAATTTAAATATTACAAAAATATTTGTCTTTTTTTTGAAAAAAAAAGTAGCAGGATGCCCACTTGCTATTGCTAACTGAAGCAAGAAAAGAAGGTATAGATTGGTCTTTGATACTTTAATATCTGAAACAAATTTAATATAAACCGGAAACAAGTTTACCACACAAATGGCAGTGGCAGGTTTATTCACTTGAGATACAAATGCATGTCCATGTGATGGGCTTAATCTGACCAGGAGATGGAAGAAATGTTTCATATAATATGCTCAGGGACACAGGGCGAGAGAAGGCTGGCGTGGTCAAACATTCTGGATTCAGGAGTGCACAGTACCCAGATGTGCCTCTGCACATAACAGAGTGCAGGCTCAGGCCTGGCCTGTGTAACTACGGCAACTTTCAGCAAAATGATCCAGAACTTAAGAGTTCGGGTGGCCCACTTGATTTATTAAGGATCTTTTTTTTTTTCTTTAAAGCTGTTATTCTTCTTCACTTTCATTTTCTGGGTCCAAATCAGAGTCACCATTAATTTCTTTATCAATAGCCATTTCTTGTTCTTCTGATTGTTCCTCTTTTTCTTCATCTTCTTCCCAGTTGTCCTGGCAGGGGAGAAAAGTGGGGCGGGGAGGGAAGACAAATAGGAATAGCTGAATCCTTGATACAAGCACATGTGCCAACATGCATTTTTGTTACCAGAAACAGAAAGAAGAATCCAGACAAAGTTTTACTTACATCTGAATCTTTATCACCAATCATCTCATCTTCCGAGCCTTCCTCTGAAGATTCTGGAAATGGAAAATGCTGCTTTAGTCTGAAGAACAAACAATTTTATGCAGAGCCTTTTCCCTGATGAATGCCAGTTATCATGTGCCACCACACAGCAAAGATCTGGCTGCCACTTGAGCCATTACTTAAAATGGCTTTCTGCCTGAAAATATTTTGATCAGCACGTGTCAGGATTTGCACACAAAGGGCATGTCTGGACAAGCGCGGTTATGCAGTATGTGGCACTGCAAACATGTTTGCAGTGCCACATACCACACAGTCTGGTGTTCTCCATGCTGCAAGGGCCTGTTGGACAAGCATACACTGCACCAGGTTTTTTTCTCCAAGTTTTTTTTTTTACCCCTGGATATCCACAGAAAAAAAAAAAAGGAGCAACACATGCTTGGCCAGCTGAAAAGTGGGACTGGGCAGAGCTGCACTCCGCTGCCAGCCAGGCTCCACTCAGCAGAATTACTGTGGCTGCAGCCCTGGGAGGCCCCCAGGTGAGGCTGCGGCCAGCACAGCGCTGGCCCCAGCCTCCCCTACCCCACCCGGGCCGCTTGCAACGTGCCAAAGCACCTGTGGCATGGGCGTTCCCTGGGGACAAGTCACAGTGGCACAAGGTGCACCACTGCTACTTGTCCTTGGGGAACCCAACATCCACGCAGGTCTGGACATGTCCAAAGTGTTCACACAAGGACAGACAGACATCTTAAATCCTAGAGGAACACAAAGTACCTTTTTCCATTTCTTTTCATAAGAGTATATTTGGAAGTTCCTTTATTAAATCCACCTTCAGTAAAGATGTACTTCACACTAAGGACAAGACCCATTAAGTGAGAATACTGGACACGGAAGTTAAGCAGGACACTGGAATCAAATAACCACGGCTTAAAGGAAAAAGGAAGAAAAACGTCTACCAATGAACAGCTGCCTCATAATTGTGTGCCACCTTCTCCCTTCCATCAATTTCACCTCCCATACAGCAACAAGTATAGAACTGGGATGTACATGGCTGGCAAATGTGTTTGACAACTGGAACTCGTGTTCAGCAGTCTGGGAGCACTCTCAAGATAGTCCCATAGAAAGCTTCTAAGCTTACCTTCCTCATATACCAGCTTTGCAGTCTGATTAACATCACTTACATCCTGAATTTTTTCTAGTGCTGCAACCTGAAAGGCATTTTGAGACAAACATAGTCGTGAATACCAAACTTCGAAATTATTCTCTCTTCCATTCCTCTTTTTTAAATTGTAGCTTAAGGACAAGTGAATATTTTGGGGAGGGGGGAGGGCAGGGAAGGGAAGGAGGGAAAAGGAAAGGGAGAAATCATAAAAGCTAAAATATAAAAGCGGAAAAAATAAACCTTAACTGCTTAAAATTCTGATTATTTTTATATTACAAGGATTGGATCAGCATGCAGAAGAAAAACATTTAGTCATACTGTCTAATAAGCAAAACAGCATCCCAAACATACTGTAACATGAAAAATATGATCAACAGCAATCTGCTGATTATCATAAAGTCATAGAGAAGCAGGGCTAGAAAGGACCTCCAGACGTCTAGTCCACCCCCTGTCTAAGGCAGGATCATCCCTACCTAAAGGATCCCATATAAACCATAATTTAAAAACTCTACATAAACACTATCCTTAACCCTGACACAACACTGACCTAACAACCTAACCTACCACAGGGGAACCACGGGAGCTAATGTCCTGCTTCTATGAAATATTGTCAATAGATGCTTAAGAAATCCCAGGATAGAGGGCCCACCCCCGCCACTACAGAGGAAAGCAACCCCCCACCCCAGTGTGCTCGTCTACCTGTTCACTAAGTTTAGTACCTGTAATTACAGGTACAACCTTAATGAGCCATAAAATTGGCACTACTGCTACTTCGTGCTGGCGCACGTTTTTTTTGTGACACTAACACGTAGTAGACTAATTCTACTGCACATTAGCATGGGTTTTGCCTGCTGTGCTAATATGCAGTAGAATTAGTCTACTGAGCTCAAAGCGTTGTGTGTAGATGTGCCCAGTCAGTATCAATTTGACCATGAGGTAAAATTCCTTCCTGACCCTAAATATGGCAATCAGTCTGACCCTGATTAAATCAACTGGGAAGCATACTATGGACTGATGTGACCATCCAGTATCTGCCCTAAGTTGTGTATGACACGTTTGGTCAGACCAAACTGAAATGGAAGTTAAGTCTCTGAACATTTCCACCCAACACTGTAGAGTTTATAACCTATATTCACCTGGGTGATAAGAAGATAGAGTTTCCCATGGAGGCGAGAGAGCTTCTGCAAGGTTTTTACTCTGCTCTCCATTAACTGGTACAGCATCCCCAGCTGAGGAACCAAGTCTGGCAACTTTAAAGAGAAAGAGAAATTGTATTAATAGGGCTGCCATGTCCCCTTATCTAACTTTTCACATGACAGAATTAACTGCGCTTTAGGGGGCGTCTTAAGAGTCTTTTCCTCATGTTGACACTAACAAAACACAGAACTGATATTTCATTGTGTTTAAATGAATCTCTCAAGCAGTCTGCTAAACAAGTACTTATGTCAGCTAAAAGCATAAGTCCTCAAGCCACATTTAGACCCTGGTGGAACTGACTTTCCTTTTTTCCCCTTCTTCACTCCATTCTTGTGAGCAGTTTTAAGAGTACTGACAGGCATGGTAGCATGAATGGAAGTCACACAGTTACAGCTGCAAGCCTAGGAATATCAATGCACCACAGTCCTGACCCATGAAACTCTCAATATAGATCTGAGCTTCTCTATATTAGAAAGGATCAATTATGCCAAATGACTGATTTCTGCTGCTGGAGCAAGACAGTCTAAATCCATCACCTGGGAAAGAAGGTAAAAACTACTACACTGGTTTATCCATGTTACCTATGCTAGTCCTCAAGCTCCAGCATATTTCTACCCTGCCAGCCAAACCAAAGATGAAGAGTTTCAGGTCTGCTACAGAGCTTTCTACTGCAAATACAAAGTTAGTTTAGAGAATTCAGCCCACCCCAGACATGAACACTATATTCAATCAGCAACATACCTGGGGTCTGTTACTAGCATGCACTTCAGCCTGACTTGGTGCTAATGATATTACTTGTTCACAAAACAAATGTAGCAATCAAATGAATTCTAGAGCATATGGAACACTTTACAGTAACGATACGATATGGTTTTTTAGAACTTCATTTTGAGAGTAAGTAGTGCCCCATATGTGACAGCTAGGAGGGTAGATTTTTGCATGGAAAAGCAATTGCAAAAATTGACTTAAAACATCTAATCAGCCTTATTTACAAGCAACTTACTTACTGTGGAAAGGTAGGATGCATGTATAGTGAATATACACTTTAGCCATCGAACCATTTGTGAGGCACTGGAAGAGAGAAAAGCAAAGAATAAATCAAGAACATGAGTATGTAACCACTCCTGGCTTTCTGACCACTGAAGATCAATATAAAGCAGTGAACCGTTTTGGTTTAAAAATGAACCCAAGCTAAAAAGAATTCTTCAACTACACAGAACATATGTATATATGCAGCTGTATTAGAAAAAGGGAAGATCTAAGTAGTTACGTTAAACTAAAATCTGCTATGTTACCTTACACAACAGGGGTGAGCAAATTATGGCCCGCAGGCTGGATCCCGGTGTTGGGCATCTGCCAGTGCCCACTGGCCCAGGCCTCAGCCAGCGCACAGCTTCTGCTGGGGCTGATCCAGGTATGGCTGCACCAGGTGTTGCTCTGCGCCCACTGCCTCCAGCAGCAGCTCCTGCTTTTGATCTTGCTCCTACAGCACCATGCTGGGTGAGCAGTTTGTGGGGTGGCTCCTACCCCAGTGCATGAGGCTCCAGCTTCAGCTCACAGCCACATTTCGACGAAAGGCAGCCAGGTTCTGGAGCCAGAGCCCCATGCGCCTGCTGGGAGCAGCACGGCATGGTGCAGCAAGAGCAAGAACTGTTGCTGGAGGTAGGGGGAAGAGTAGCACCCAGCCAGCTGCAATGGGAACAGCCCACCAGAAGCTACTCCTGCTCTACTGTACTGTACCATGCCACACTGTTCCAGGGGAGCAGGGCAGCAGCTTCAGCCAAGGGGCTCCTGTCCCAGGGCCCGGGCTCCAGCTTCAGCTCCTAGCCGCCTTCCCAGGAGCTGGAGCTGGAGCCCCATATGCTGGGGCAGGAGCAATAGCAGGTTCCAGCAGGCTGTTCCCAGGACAGCTGCAGCTAGCTGGGTGC
>NW_005841862.1:560340-576608 GCF_000455745.1 Alligator sinensis | reverse complement strand
GGGGGGGGCCTTTTCCCCCCCCCCCCCCCCCTCCAGCAGCAGCTCCTCCTCTCTCCTGCCGCTCTGTGCTATGCTTCTCTCAGCAGGCACACGAGAATCTGGCTCCAGATCCTGGAACCAGAAGGAAGCCGCAGAGCAGCACCCAGCCAGGCTGTGGGCACCAGCAGGAGCATAGCACAGGCTGCCCCTGGTGCTAGTAAGTGCAGCTCAGCCCCAGGTGAAGCGTTGTGGGGGCAGTGCAGACTGCACAGCCCAGAGAAACACTGCTGCATGTGCCCCCCACCCCTGTCACTACTGTGAATTATGAAACTATGCAAGAATATCTGATGAGTATCTGACACACTTTAAGGAAGTATTTAGGAGTTTGTTTGTTTTTTTCTTAATTGGATGCAGACATTATTTGCCTGAGCTTCTCCCCATCCCGTTAGAAGAACATTTTCTGGTTTGTGCCCTTAACTACGCAGCTTAATTTGAAGACTGAAACCTGTCGGCATTCACTGTTGGCCACAAGATGAAAGCATCAAGATAGGTCCAGCAGGTGAGACGATAAGGGGATGCTTCATATTAGCATGCTTGCTCTCACCCTCTCCTATCTGAACTTGAGCCATTCCTCAAGCTGACTACCGAGTCCTGATAGAAACGTCTCCAAACAGCTGAAACCTTGGTTGGTCATGTCAGCGTTTTCCTTTCTAGATGTTAGTCTTGGAATCACTGCAGCAAAGCCCACTGAAACATGCGAAAAGGCCTAACTCTCTTAAGAATAGTATTTTAAACTAGTTTGCGGGTCATTTTTCGTACCTGTATGGGTGGCCTTGCAATCTCTTTGTAAGCTAAAGAAAAGAACAAGAGGTCAATTAGAAAAAGTGGCATATATGGCAGTTTTCATCCTGACATTAGAGTGATGTGACAGTCCAACAACTCGGGCAGTATTCAGTCTGCCAGAATTAGCCATCACAAAAGCTGATATATGCTCTAAAGGTTCCTCTAGCTGCTGCACCGACTGGTTGGGGAAGCTGAGCTTTCTTACAGTAACACGACTGAAGCTCTTACCATATGCAGTCATAAAACATGTATGAAAGCCAAGTTACAGCTGGCAGGACAAAGCAAAGAAACCCTATGAAATGTGTAGTTGTACTGCCTTCAATCAAAACTACTACAACAATTGCCACATAGCTGGCAAGCTGGAATGTTAAAGACGCTTATTGCTAAATGAAAAGAGTCTAGAGCAGACTGAAGAGTCCCAGGCTCTGAAGAAAACACACTTGCCAGGTGAAGATCTTTCCCTCTCCTTGGTCAGTCAGTTAAAGACACATGCACACCTGAAAGTGTGACCCCTTCAAGAAACAGGTTTGACTAGAAATGCTGCACTTCAAATACATTACTTCTAGGGAGTTCACACTATAGGCTTAGGTTAAAAGGTTAAAAAGGAGATTCTTAAGGAAGAGTTTTCCATGGGGTGAAGCAACCCATCTCCAAATGCCAAAATTTGATATTTCAAACCTTTTTAACTGCTTAATAATGTACAGCAACAGTCACCCGAGCACCTCTGATCTCACCCACTTATCCCAAAGTTTATCCAACAACACAAAGAAGATGAGCCTGGCTTTGGTAATATCTAGGGACCTACCAAACTCACGGTGGAAGCAGAGTGAGCAGTGTTTCCTTTAATCTTGCACGTTCCTCCAGGCACAACTTGCCCCTTTCCCCGCCCCCGCTGCTGATTAGCAGAGGACCTCTTGATGAGCAGGGAAGCTAAAACCACGGTTTTAAACATGGTGTCATTTTTGCCGCCCTGCCAGCAGCAAACAGGGCCATCAAGGGTCCCTTAGCCAAACAGTGGCAGGAGGCAAAAATGGTGCCTTAACTGTGGTTTTAAGTTTCACCTCCCCACTGATCCGGAGCAAGCTGCCAGTGAGGCCCCTCTACCAATCAGCAGGGGAGGGGGACGCACAGGGGAACCTACAAGATTAAAGAAGCTACAGTGCACCCCACTTCCACCATGTTTTCAGTAGGTCCCTAGTAACATCATACTTTCCATGCATCTAGCTGCAGCCAAATAGGATACGCACTACCTCACAACTGCATAACCACAGACCCATTTTATGGAGTAAAAACAGAAGATGCATCTTAGGACTTCCCTAATAAGAGCAGAAGACAAATGTATTTTGTCCCATAGCATAAGTACAGCATCTCCTACCTCATGCAGCAGTGGAATGACAGCATGTACAGGTATCCTGGCTACTGTATTCTTTACTAAAGCTTCCTTTCTTGTTTGTAGCACTTTCTGTTAAAAAAAATGGGGGGGATACCATCAGAAACATTCACCATCAAGAACCACCTCACATTTACAAAACATGGATACAGACTATGTCCAAGTCTCTGCCCCTCACACTGCCAACTCTGTACACTCAGACGGAAGGCATATGCAGCAAGGGAGAGGAGCAAAGAAAAGCCTCATAATAGGGCTCTTTCTAAGGAAACAAACACGTTAATATGGTACGCAAAAGAGCAAGTCTGTATGTGACAAGTTGTTTTCCAGTAAGCTTACTGGTCACGGGAAGGAGGGGAAAAGTACTTGAATGGGGAGTTAACAGAAAATATCCTTTCCCTAACAGCATAAGCAGCTTCCAGTACATAAAGGGCTGCTGGCTGCTGACCCTGCACTGAGATCTCAAAACATTTAACCTCTCTTCCTGAAAGCTATTTTTCTACACCCAGAGTAAGGGTGGGGTTATTAAATGAACAAATGTGTTGCATCTTATTACTTATCTCACCAAAGCACTTCAGAAGAGCTCTAGCCCTAAGTGGACTAGAAGTAAGTGACAGATTCAACATAAGATATATGGCTTTCAACACATACAAGTCACCCCCAAGTCTAAGTGGGGTTACTTGAGCAACGTGCATTGTTTTTAAACACTTACATTTAAGATGTCAGGATCATTGCTTTCCAAACCCTGAACCAAAAGCACTGCAAAGCTGTCGGTTTGTGGAAGGCCACCTTGTGTTTTTACTTTCATTGCATCAATATCCATTGCACCCAGGCGGTCTTCAATGCTAGCCTGTGGAACAGAAAAACAAAAAGTAGTATTATTTAAACCAACCTCCTACCTCATACGTAGGACCAAGATTGGTGGTCACTAATTGGGTTTTTTCAGCAGCATTTTATAAAGCCATCAGTTGAAGCATAGCACTGACCCTTCTGCAGCAGTATCTGCTGACAAGCACTGTCCTGTTATTTTGTTTAAGCAGGACAAGTTCTCGATGTCTCACAGCACAGCTGTTCAACAGAGAAATTAGAAGCAGGTACAGGTGGGGAAAGAACAAGGAAATGAAGTTTGTACTGAGAAATAATGTTCCAAATAAAGCTGTACACCTTACTAAGGAAAGAGAATGCAAAAATACAACAAAGTTCTCCAACAATGCAACAAACTTATAAGGCAGGGCACATGGAATTTGGATGACAGGCTGCTTGTAGTCAAGAGGAAGTCAGTACACATCAAGTCCTTCCATGTAATCATCAAAACCCTGTTTCTGCCCAGCACACTGAGCATGATTCCGTGTGCCAACAACAGACTGATTTAAGAGTCTGGTTTCACTATTAACATGTGACAAGAACACTTTACCTCTTTGCCTCCTGGTTTCCTTTTGTTTTTTGCCTTCTTCATCCCAGAGGACTGGGGTTTGATGGCTGCACTGTGTCCTGGGACTCCGGGCACTAGAACTTTGGCTTCTGAGTTCACAACAGGTGTTTTTACCTAGTAATGAGAGAGGGATCCACACATGTATGAACAAGAAGCACCTTTGTGTTTTCCATAGTTAAAAAAGAGTGGTTATTCTTTGAGACCCAAACAGAGGGTAAAAGCCATCTCTTCCCATATAGTACACTTTTGTCATGTGTGTCTAGTATTATAATGGGAAGACCTTCAATTAACTTTAACATTGATCCCATTGGACCAATATTCAGTTAATATTGGGAAAAAGGTTGAAGAATATTCATCACGGGAGACTCATCTTCTACAAATCTTTTACGTTTAGAGGAACAGTCTGCAATTTTCCACTGAAGGAAGTGTTTCCTAATTATTCCCAACAGAAATGCCTGAGTCTGTGCTGGCAATAGACACTACACACTTGCTTTATGTAGCACCTTTAAGCAACACACGGGAATCATTTGACCTGCCATCAAAAGGCAGCAACTGTATAAACACTAGAGGACAATTAGAGGAGAACTCATCATCACAATAAAACTGAAGGGAGGGTTTAAGCAATGTGAAATGGTTACTTAGATTAGAATCAGGCCAGGACAGCCACAGTTAGCAGCCCTAAATCACACAAAGAAACAACGCTGTGGGATCTTTAAAGAACATGAAGATCAGCAAGTAGGGGTGCACTGATAAAGATTTTTTTGGCTAATACAGATGGCCAATTATTGACTAGCCATATCGGCAGATACCAATCCAATAACCAATATGAGGCCCATCAGCTTGGAGAGCAGCGTCCAGCCGATATGTCTGTGTGAGGGAAGAAGCGCTGGGGGCAAGATCAAAGCCCAAGCGGTGAGAGGGAGTGGGGCTGGGGTAGGCACTGCCCAGCCAGGGTGGAACAGGGTGTGGGACGGAGCCGCAGGTGGCTTAGCCAGCTCCCACCACAGCACGCACCCCAAGGGGAGGCATGGGGGGGCATGTGCCCCCCAAATTTGTACCCGGAGCAAGGGTGGGCTGCCCGCTGCGGGCTTGGACCCAGGGGCTGCACCGGCCTCTCCCTGGTGGCGGGGCTGGGCTGGGGCTGTGCTCTGGAGGGCAGCGGTGGTTATGGCAAATTTTGGGGTGGCTGTAGCCCACCCCCTAGCCACCCCTCAGCGCTGCCACTGCCTGCCTCAAACACAGCCCCGGCCCAACCGCCCCTCCCATCAGGAAGAGGCCAGCACAGCCCCTGGCCCTGAGCCTGCCCTTGCCCCATGCATAAATCTGGGGAGCACATAACGCCCCTGGGGATGTGTGCAGCAGCAGAGAGCTGCCCACTCATCCGACCCCGTGCCCCAGCTGGGCAGCACCTGCCCCTGCCCCAATCCCTCCCTCACCATGGGTTGCTCTAACTGCGCCCCCTACAGAACTAATCCAAGTGCTTTAAACTCCTCAGTAGGCACGCTCAGACAGCCAAGAGAAGAATGTCTTCACTGGAATTCAGCAATAAGCGAAACCAACATGGAAGTCATCACAGCATGCCCAATATTTTCTACAGCTTCACTTGACTGCATCTTTAACCTCACTGCTTTTCTGACTGCACAAGAATACAACCACCTGTCTGGCTGACAGTCATACACAGTGACCCCAAACCCACTGCATGTTGTATGATTAAGTGTCACAAAATGTAGCAAGTAAATCAGTGGAGTTACTTCTCAATACATTTAGTCTCAAAAAGTTGACTGTACATTTACTCTTGTTGGAGAAAAGGAAGGGTACCCCTCCTCAAATGACTTTCCATTTCTTCATCTAAAACTCCAAAGAATTTCCAATGGGACCAGGGAGCATGAATGTAGAAAGGCAATCTGTAGAGCTGCCAGATGTATTGATACTTCCACTATGGTCTCCCCATACCAACTTGGAAACATGATACGAGGTCAATTAACCTCACTGGACTTTACTTTCAGCCTTCAACATCAAGTACTCAGGTACTTCTTCCCTGGTAAATGGGACTATATGGAAGCCAGGTGGTGCTACTTCCCAGGCTAAGGACCAGTTTTACAAAGATACTAAAATAAGGTCACTCAAACTTTGTCTAATCAGGAACTATGCTGACATCTCACTGGGAAGTAAGTTGGTAAAACTGGGAATGCCTTCATGCTTAACAGAAATGAAAACCACAAAGATCACACAATGCAAGTTGCCATCTCTATTCAAGCAGCTTTGGGATCAAGATACAGCATTGCACACTAAAACCTTTAACAGCCATCAGACGAACTTGTGTCACATTTGCATGAATATGCAAGCAAGCACTATCTGTAGAAATCCAGTAACTTTTAAACTAAAAAGAGAGACCATGTAAGACCTAGCTCTTTACTAAAAGAAGTGGCAAAGTTTGTGGCTTGTTATGTACAATCAGAAAGAGAAACAGGGCATTTCAAAGCAAGACTCACCTTTGTCACAGCCATTTCCATTTTAAGCGCCAACGTCTTCTGAATGTCCCTTACCAAACATACATGGAATTCAGTGGTGCTCAAGGACTAATGGAGGAAGAAACAAACAATCAAATTTAAACACATTATCATGACGCATTTCTCAATAGAAAACATAAAAATCTCCTTTCAGACAGATCTACCAAATCACACCTTAGAAAGGAGACATTTTCCTTTATCACAGGGCTCCAATTTAAAAAATCCCCCCCTATTCAGAGAGCAGTTTGACACTTGTGCTAGGGGCTTACAAAACATGGTTTCAAATTCAGTAGGTTTTACATACCACTCTTTCAATAATAGGCTGTAAGGTGTTTCCATAAACAATCATCAATGACTGCTTGTCTGAGCAAAACGCAGCTGCTAGGATAGGGACTGGTTTTGGTGTAGAGTCACTGTCATTTCCAGGTGTGGCTATCTGGATAGTGCAGTTTGATGTTAAGGGCTTTTTGCAGTACCTATGAAAATAGGAATTAATTGACATAGATTTAACTGAAACACATTTACATTGTGCATTTCTAAAGCATCTTTTATGACAAGATCGCTAATAAACTCAACCTCAACTGTTCATTCATTTTACAGAGAGGGTAAGGCAGGCACAGAGGAGTTAAACTTATCTAAGATGACAAACAGCAGAGCTAAGTATGGAAACTAGAAATCTCAGTTTAGTAGCCCTCTGTTCCACCTACTAGATAACCATCTCCCACACCCCAACAACCTGACATGCCAGAGAAACTCAGAACTCATCTTATGAACAGGTGTGAAAAGTTTAAGAAATGCAACACAATATTTAGAAAAGATTGAAAACATCTTTGACATGTCCCCAGGAGTCTGTCAAATGTAAATACCAACTCACCCATTTAAAATGTGTTCAAATAAATGCAGCTGTCCATCTCTGCATACAACTGCTAACTTCACTGGCTGAAAGGAAGTCGCAACATGTTATTTTATATCATCACCTTCAATCATCACTTACCCTACCACAGAAAAACTGAAATCAAATCACAAATGCGCACCTGTAAAAGATTTAAGCAAAATCTTCAAGGATTGGGAAAGCTCACAGCTGCCAAGATAATGTTTTGGGAATAGTTAGGGCAACTCAAGAATCAGAATATGGCTATTCAATATATTGTAGCTCTACTTCAGTACTACTGATATGGCTCAGTCCTACCACAAAGCCTTAGATGAGGCAGAAGCACAAGTTTGGACAAGTAGTATTTAATAGGAGGAGGATTTCCAGCACCACTATATGCAGACAGCTAAAGGATGCTGATTCTAAGGCTGCACATGCAAACAAGGCAGTAGCCCAACCAAAACACTTCCCCCAGTTTAGCCAATTACAGCTATGTATATAATACAGAATACTCTCCCTGACCTCTCTGGCAATGGGTGGGTCTACCTAGAGAAAATGAAAAACCTGGCTTGAAGTATCATGATTCAAGGGCTCTGAAAGCTGTACAGAGACACCGGTACTTAAAACAGAGACTGAAACAGGTTTATGGAACTAGTTTCAATTCCTGTACTTACCCAAATCCAAAATGACTTTAAATTTAAGATAATCCCTAATAATTCAATTCTATATGCAGAAAATTTATAAATCTGTTCTGCCCCCTCCTCCCTGAAGCCTCTGCTCCCCCACCCACTTCCCACAGCCTCTGGCCCCAACCCCTGCTAACTGTCAGGCATGGCTCCAGCTCCACTCTCTCCTGGGCACAGAGCATATGAAAACTCCAACCCTGTCCAGCCATGCAGCAGTGTTCCAGGGCTGGAGCTACACCGCTGTCGATTGCCTGGGCAGAGGGGATGCAGCCTGTGTGTAATGCCTGGAAGGAAATAAGAATGAGCCAGAGCCTATGCTTGACAGTAGGCAATGGGGTGGTAGGGGCTGCAAAAAGGTAGATGGCTGCAGCTGCTCTGACCTTGACCTAGGCTCAGGGCCAGAGATAGAACCACAGCAGCCCCGCCCCATATGTACTCGAACCCAAGACAAGCCACTGCCCCACCAGGTTGAATTGGGGGAGAGGGGTACTCATCTTGGATTTGAATAAATGAAGTATGTGCATAGTCAATAATAAGATTTATCTGCCCTTTATGCCATCAAGCTTCCTCTTGATTACCATAACGAAAGAAATACAATTTATGGACTGTATTAAAACACAAATTCATTCACTTAAAAAACCCAAAAAATAGGAACCCTCTAGTTCTATCAGTTCAGGAAATTGTGGCAATGCTCACACTTGTTTGGAAAAAACCAAACTTTCTGTGCTACTAGATGTAATAAGCAGTAGTTTGATAATTAACTGGCTCTAACTTGTGAGAATGTTGTAAATAAACCTATGGGAGAAAGGTCTGAATGTAAGTGCGCACACAGCTTGAAAAATCAGTTTTCCCACATTACTACCATTCACTGCTCTTATCTAACACCAGTATAAATCAGACCGTTAACAGCAAAACACCCATCCTTCCTTACCAAAAGCAAAATAGCCATAAGCCAGGCTGCTTGCTTCCAACATGAACAGAAATCAGCAACGAAATAAAACCAAATTGTGCAACAAGTGCAAACTACTTCTCTTACCTCTTCTTTGCTTTCTGACACTGTCAGGTCAATGAAAATTGGTTCGTCTGTAACTGTGAAAGACATTACAGCATTCTTTTCTTTCCTATCTGACCTGATCTGCCTGAGGGAAAAAAAGTATATTATTTAACACCAGAAAAAAAATTTAAAAAAAACATACACCATAAAGACATTCATTATTCTGCCCTCTGCATCAGCACCAAAAGGCAACACAAAATTACAAAACCAGTGAACCATCTAGAAACCTAGATAAACACTTTAAAAAACTACAAACAAAAAGTGTGATCATATAACAAGATCACAGCATCCCTTAGTGACCTGAATAGAGAGTACTGGTATCACGCTCAGATACAGACAAGGAAATTCATGCCCTCATTCTACTGTCAGCAAGGCAAAATTGTCATCATTGCATTAATACAGAGTAACGCTGCTGTTAATTACTAAAAAACAGAATCTGATTTATTCTTTTCAAACAAGTCTATATTCCACAGAAACAAGCAAGATTTACTTACCATACACTTAGTAACCGGTCATGCACTGCTCCAGACAAGAAATACAGCCCAGTAATTCCATCAAAGGGTTGATTTTCATTTGGAGGTCGTACTGTTGTGAACATTAGTGATGAAACTGCTGTTGCATGGCCTGTGAAATGCTAGTGGAAACAAAATCTCATTTGAGAAGGGATGATGTAGTCATCAAGAACAACATTTTGAAAAATGTATCCCTGTGCTGAGAATTATTAGTCAGTCTTTACTAGAGTAAAGACACTTCTGTAGTATTAGTAAAGCAGAACTATCCAATTACTGTGAGCTTCTAAATTTCAAGGAAAGGTTTCTTGAACCGTGTGGACATAGGACAAACAAACAGGTGGAAGTGGGAAAGCATTAGAAAGAAATGTGCCATCCTCCAACAACCTTGCATATTTCCAGCACTCTCCATAAGATGGTACTGCACAAGTACTGCTGGTACTGCCCAAGAGTATTTCCTCATCTATTAAATCTTTTTGCTGGGGTCTACAAGAAAAATGAAGACATGTTTTCATCTGCAATCTCTAGTCCAGCGCACAGATGAGCCAATACACTCAGGATTTAAGTGAAGATCTCCTGTTTAACCCTTAAGGCACACAAGTACCATATTTACTCAAATAAAAGACTACACTGATGAGATGACCTCCCAATAATTAGATTCTATATAAGGAAAATTTATAAATGTTATCATTTTCCAGGTATAGAGTCTAATTATCGGGGGTTTGTGTTGAATTTGGTGATCTCTCACTGCTGTAGCAGGGAAAATAAATCTGAGGGGGATCAGGTAGTCCTTTGCCTTCTGCTTCCCCCCAACTTTTTCCCTTGGCAGCCCCTTCCCACTCTCTCCTTATGGTCAGACCCTGCTCTCCCTGAGCGCATGGAAATGAGAAGCCAAGTTGAAAACAATAACCTTAAAATTAAACATGGCTGTAACAATTTGAGTATTACCCACGCACTTAGTTATTCCAGAATGCTACCTCTTTTTTTTTTTTTTAAACTGATGCAAATTTTAGCACAAGTATACCATAAAAACACTTGTAAGCATCACTTTGGCAACTACTTATATGTAGTACAAGCTATATTAGTCCAATGCCAAAGGTTCATAATTTATCATATAGTTCATTGGCCTGGGCCCCACCAGAGTGAAGAGCATTTCAAGCCGTAGTGACCCCACAGTTCAGCAGTGCTCAGTATGTGTCTGTACTCCAAATACACTCCCCCCTCCCCCACAACCAAGGGCCCATGTGCTAATTAGCCCCCACTCATGACTGGAACCAGGTATTCTTGTCACAAATCCTGGGATGCTGCAAAAATGTATATGCAGATGAGGCGCAGGGCAACCTGCTCCAACTTCACCTCATGGAGGGCAGGGCCACACTGATCATGTACGCCAGGCTGAGAGAGGGTCTGCGTATGCAATGTTGCGGCACACCATGACTTGTAAAAGTGTCAGCAGTGAGGGGGACTGCGCTTTATGGGTACTATCATATATCTTATTCAAGTGGGCTACACTAATCTAGTCCTGTGGTACGTTCCCATCAGCATGTTTACCCAATGTAAGCCATGTGTTTTATAGTCATGCTGAGTGTTGGCTGCATTTAATCAACTTCATAGCTGGTTTCCATTGCTGAACACCTGCTGCTTTTGGCAGTTTAACAATAGACAATGTATTTAGTGAGATTTTGTTGTATGCAATTACAGGATGAGGGACTCGGGAGGGAAACCTTGTCTTGTATTTCAGTAAATATGGTAGTTACATTCTACTTGTTCAGACCAAGTTTGGTCTATCCCCGTGTTTCCAGAACATTAGGATTTTTGCTACCAGACCTCCTCCTAACTGCTTTGATGGCAAGTTAGTAACTGACCATTTAGAGATAAGGCTACCTGAGGAAATTATGAAGTCTTATTACACCTGGTCCCTGAATCCCACTGTCATACAATCCATTATCACTTCTGAAAGCAGTTGGTTTGGTCTATCTTTTTGTTTTTGCATCCAGAATAAGGAACACATGCAAAAAAAGATCCAGGGAAAACAAACGCCACGTGAACTTATACTGAAAGTTTGTACAGGGGCTACTGGCAGCAAGCTCAGACACAGCCAAGGAATTTAGCGTCCTCATTCAACTGTCAGCAGATCGAAACCACAGTTGAAGGTATCATCACAGCAGCAGCTTCCAGCAACCCCTGGCCTGACAACTGTTTGTCTTGTGCCACAACTTGGACACGCTTTGTTATGAAATAGTAGATAGGCAATGCCTGTTTAACCCCGAAAAAAAATACTGTTTAGCATGTAACAAGACACTCACTCTGTAGACTTCTTTGGTCTCCAGGTCCCACAGTTTGATAGTTCGACCAGCTGAAAGTAACATCTTCCCATCTGGACTGATGCACAGTGAACTGACGCTGCTATTGTCGCCTTTCCATTTGCTAGATTGAGGGCGGAGAGGATGTGCAAGAAGAGAGGGGGCGAGGGAAGAAGAAAGAATATGTTGCTTGTCAACACAACTTCCAACTTCTATCAGTAATGGTGAAGCAACCAAGAAAAAAAAATGCATCACTTTTAAAAAACTGCAGATGTCACAACTATATTTCAAAAATCAGAAAACGTGTGCTAACTTAACCAACAATTCTACATGAGATTCAGTACTGATGAAGGGGCTGCCAACTCAGAACCTAACAGCCTGTACACAGATCAGGAGAAACATTTACTGCATCAATGCACGATTCCACCTCCCTCCACCCCTCAAAAAGTATACTTCAATTAGTTCTCAAAGGGCCACTTCATGAGTGCTATTCAGTTCTCATTGCTAACCAATCGTTGGTCCCTTTCTGTTGAGGCTGCCAAGAAGTATTTCAGTAGTGAACATTAATGAATTAAGGACTTTGATGTTCTTGGATAAAAGTGCAATATGCTGCTGTAAACACCTGCACCTTCCAAGAACAATTCAGTGGCAGGATAATCACACTGGCCTTTAAATTCTAAGAAAAGCAGCAATCTACACCCAATTCAAGAGGTGCTCCATATGAACATCACACATTTTGATTCCTTGCTACTGTATTCAGAATGAGTTTTTTGGAACATCTCATTTACCAAGCTCATTTGTTGCATATTATCCTCAACTGAATTCTGAGAAGAGGACCTAAACAGAACAGGTTTGGTTGCATAGAAAAGAATTTCAAGAAAGGCTTACTCCAAGCAACATAAGACATAGCTTAAATCCCTCAGTTACAATGTAGAAAACCCTAACAATTTGTTCTTAAAGATATTTTTAAATAAAACAATACAGAAAACAATGGTGGTACTGTGATACTGATAACCAGTATCCAGGATGCAGTCAAGGAAACATTTACAGCTGGAGACAAACAGCAGCAAAGTTTTGAACTCCAGTTTGCATTCAGAATGGGAGGGAACCAGCTAACCTCCATCCCAAAATTCAAGGGTGATACCATATGACTGCAGAGTAGTAAGGGTATTTAAATTTAAGAGGATGGGGGAAGGGAGGAAAAGTTATTTAGGCAATTAAAAATCAGTTAGCTTGAGCTCAATAACGTACTTTAAAACAAATATCAACGGAAAGAATAAATGAAAAAAGGTAAAAGGAAAATGTTAAGAGGTGCACCAATAAAGATTTATTGGCCAATACCAATAGCCAATTATTAACCAGCCATATCAGCAGATACCAATCCAATAACTGATTTACAGGAATACAGCCTGGCAGCTCCGTAAGTCTGTGGGGGAGAAGGGGTGTGGAGGAGAGGGGGTATGGGGAGGGCAAATTGAGGCCCCCATGGTGAGGGAGTGGGGCAGGGGCAGGCACTGTCGAACAAGGGCAGCGAACATGAACCCGGGGCCAGGAGCGGAACAGAGCCACAGGAGGCACATCCAGGGCACATGAGGCGGAAGGGAGGGAGGCTTGCTGCCGCTGCACACATGCCCAGGGGAGGCATGGAGGGCATGTGCCCCCTTCGATTCATGCAAGGGGTGGGTGCAGGCTGCCCACTGTGGGCTCAGGGCCAGGGGCTGCACTCAAAGCGGGCAAGGCAGTCTCAGCTGCACGGGGCAGGCAGCAGTGCCAGGGGGAGGCTTGAGGGGCTGTGGCCACCCCAAAATTGCCCATAGCCACCGCTCCCAGCCCCAGGGTTGCATTCACTGCCCTGGCTTGGCAGTGCCAGCCCCTGCCCCACTCCCTCCCTCACCGTGGGGGCCTCCATCTGCCACCCCCTCCTTCCCACCCCCTGACTTACTGGCAGAAGGCTGCTTTTCAAGGTGCTGAGCTGCATTCCTGGCTGCACGCATGCTGCAGCTGTGCTAATACACGCAACATTTATCAGTGACGTTATCAACCAAAAAAGCCAACTGCAAATAATGTTAATTTTCCTGTTATCGGTGCTGATCTAATATGTGACTGATATATCGGTGCACCTCTAGGAAAAATAACAATAAATGCCAATCTTGGCACACACTCTCCCTTGCTATAGCTCTGTTTGACTGCACTTCAAAACAGAGCCAGCTGATGCTGGCAGCCAAAAGGAAACCATCCTCACTGCACATCAGTAGTGAGCAAAACTAAGTGTATATCATCATAGCAAGGCATTCTGACGAATGGACATTAGAGTGTTTCTTTGCTATCCCCTGAAAGGAGAACGCTTTTCAAAGCATTTAAGTGACCTAGGCACCAAAGCGCCACTGAAAGGGGCCTGAGGGTCTTAGATCCTTCCCAAAAATGTTACACTTCTCCTAAGCTTACTGAAGTGCATCTGCAGACATGAGCAGAAAAGTCAGACTATGTGTGTGTACTTGCCCTATTAAGTTCCTTAAATAAATAACGATAGTAGTTCAAGTTTGAAAGTCACAGCCACACGAGATGCAACAGATAGACATAAACCAATAGTGGTAGGGACTCCATGCCCCTCCATACCAAACAGGAGAGGTAGAAAAGTCAATTGGGAATGATAAACTCAAGCCCAGAACAATGGCAAGCACAGAAGAGCACACCAGTTCCAGCTGTGGCCATGGCTCCTCCATGCATCCCAAAGTCATTTTGCACCACACACTGGGCTGGCCAGGGACATGCCCAGCACATGGTGCAGCATGGACTGTGCAGCTGCCATGGCTCCTTCACTCACCTGGAAACATGTTGTACTTCAGGATGCTACTTGCATTTCTGCCATGTCCCAGAGCTTGGCAGGCCATGCGCTAGGGAGCAGGTGCAACAGCAGGGACTGGAACAGGGGCTCCAGAATGTCTCCAACTGGAGAGGGATGGGCAGAGCAGTCAGGTAATGAACTGTGCAGGGCTGTGCTTGCTAGACTGCAGTGAATGGGAGACGCTCTGCAGGTAGGATTGAGGTTTGCAGTGCAGAGGGGTACCTGCCTTTAATCAGTGTATGAACAAGGGCTGCCTGCCCCCAAACTCCTAGGGTTTGTAGGGAGCAGGGGTTTCTCTAGAGGGTCACTCCCACTGCTGAGAAATTGCATGGAGCTAGAGCAAGTTCAGTAGTTCTTACACATGTGCTTTGTGAAGGAGTATCTTAGTGTCACATTGCAGTTGAAGATTAATCTCATATAAATTATATATTCCAGCCATCCTCACAACTGAGCTGTGTTAATTCAGTCCTCCATTACTGAAAAGTTGCCAACCCCTGCTCTAGAGAATGGACACAGGTGTTGAACAAAAAGCAAACAAGGGAAAGTTGTTTTCCCTGGTAGGTGCTGTCAGCATGTCACATTTATGATTGGTTTTACTGTGTTATTTCTGGTCACTGCAAGCTAACAGATTCACCGCGGAAGTGGCCCAAGCAGGAAAGTTATTGGAAAAGGAAATTCAGTCGGACAAAGCATGAAGCGCTACCACATAGGCCAGCTCTCCACCTACTCCCTACTTTGCAAAACTGGCACTGTATCAAAACAACACTAGTGAAGGAAAAGGATAATGGTGGCCAAGACAACACAGGAGGTACAAGAAGACAAAGAAAGGTGTCCTCAGCCCAGAGATGGATAGACAGTATGTCAAGCCCATTAACAGGTCTATTCTATGGGAACAAGCAAGGTGCTGTCATCCCTGTCCAAGTTCTGCAATGCACATTCTGAGCCACTCCTGCAGTCGCTACAGACTCAGATATCACATCTATATCCACCATCCACATCCATTAAAATATTTCACTGGAACAGGGCAACTCATGACTGAGAGCAGAAGTGGGCTCTGCACAGAGCTGATGTTACTGGTATAGTGGCTGGCACCCGGATTGGCTCTGACTATATACAGAAGGTCCTCCTGTCCTACATGCAGCCTTTGGAAGGATCCCAGCATCAACTGCACTCAGAATCCTCATGGACTAAAAAACAATATTGGACTCACTCTACAAAAAGGCAATTTAATACACAGCAGAAATGCAATAAAAGAATCCCACCAACATATTCAATAGAAAGGAGAAAGCAATAATGGCTAGAGGTGCACTGATACATTAGTCCCATATTATATCAGCACGAATATAAGGAAAATTGACATTATCTGCAATCAGCTTTTTTTTGGCTGATGTGGCTGATAATGTTGCTGATAAATGCCCCATTCATGTTTGCAGCCGCAGCACAGCACACAGGCAATCTGGAGCGCAGCCTGACTGTGGAGAGCAGTGTCCAGCTGGTAAGTCTGTTGTGGGAGAAGGGGCAGAGGGAGGGAAGGGGGGGAGCTCGGAGTAAGACCCCCAAGGTAAGGGAGGGAGTGGGGCTGGGCAGGCGCTGCCCAAGGAGGGGCGGGGCAGGCCATGGGATGGGACAAAGGTGCAAGCAGCCGCCTGGGAGATGCAGAGGAGAGATGTTCCCACCACTACGTGCACCCCAGGAGGGCATGGAGAGCATGCACACAGATTTGTGCGTGGGGTGAGGGTGGGCTGCTGCTGCGAGCTGGGGCCAGGATCTGTGCCAAGCGCTTCCCAGCGAAGGGGCGGGGCCATGCTCAGGTTAGGAGGCAGCGGCGCTGGGAACAGGGCTGGGGGGG
>NW_005841862.1:554346-558129 GCF_000455745.1 Alligator sinensis | reverse complement strand
CCCCCCCAGCCACTCACAACCCACAGGGGGCTGCCTGTGCCTGCTCAGGACAGCCCTGTGGGCTGCAAGTGGCTGCAGCAGGGAGTGCCTGCCACGGGGCGGGCAAGAGGCTGCTTTTCCCTGCACTCCTTCCCTGCCCAAGGTCCCCACCCCTTACCTGAGGTTCCGGCACTGAGGCAGCCATATGGTCCCAAGACCAGAAGCCCCTGTTGGGGCTTCTTGCTGGGGGGGGCGGGGCCAGGCAGGCCCTGCTATTGCGGTAGCCCGCCAGGCTTCCCCTGGGTCCTACTGCCCTTGGTTCCTGTCATTTTGCAAAAATGGCAGTTTCCACAATCACCGCAAAAACTGGCATTCCCCATGATTTTGTGCAGAATTGCCAAAAAAACCCCAACTTACTAAAAATAAAATACTGGCTCCCCAGTGGGAACTAGTGGCTGCTGCAACTCAGTCTCGCACAGAAGGGAGCAGCAAAGAAAGGTGTGTGGATAGCGACACCCCTGCCTCCTTCCACCGCTGATTGGCCTTGAAGGCCACCTTTTGTGCAGTCTTACCCCTCTCCGCGAATCAGTGGCAAGGGGAGGGACCACATGAAATGCAGCCCTCTCAACCAGTCAGCAGAAAGGGATGGGGCCACTGGTACCCCTTGGCCCCAGGGTGTAGGGGCAGGGGGAGAGGAGGCCCGCTGCTAAAAGATTTAGAAACGGTGCAGGGCACCATGAGCAGCCGACAATTTGTATTTCACCTCTGCGTGCTTTAAGTAGATCCCAAAGTATAATGAAGAAAACATCTTACAAAAATGAAATGCAAACTGTACATACTATGGCTTGCTATACGAGAACATGAAGATTACACAGATACATGCTTAATGTATATAGTTTGTTACCACAAAAATTCAAAGTGCAAATATAAGATTTACAGGATTATGATGGAGTAAAACAATCCAGGAGATATTTTTGCTTTATGCATTTACGTGAAGCCACTGACGAAACAAAGACATCCCACTGACAACAGTTCCCTACAGGAGTCGGATGGGCAAGTGGGATTGGGATCACAGGGTGGACACAGCACAGGGCCAGGTCCAGGGCCTGAGGCCAAGCTCTAATCCACTTCCGCACTTCCCTGCCCATGGAACCAGCACCCATCACAGGAACATGCAGCAAGAGGATTGTGGCTCTGCTCTGGGACCTGGACCCATTCTGTCACCACCCTAAGATCCCAGCCCCGGACCCCTGGCCCATTCACAGACACCGCTCTCTGGCCATCATCAGCCCCATCCTATCCAGCAGAGCATGCCCTCCCCACAGGGGGTCTGAGCTAGTCGTTATGGAGACCCCACCTGTCTGCCCACATGCTCCATCCAGTGCTCCCAGCAGTGGGTGGAAGGACAGACTGGCATGCCAGGGCAGCAGAACTGAGTCTGACAGTGGTGACGCTGGCAGCAACAGCCAGAAGTTGCAACCATCAGGGCTGCTGGGAAGCCAAGCCTTGACGCCACACTCACCCAGCCCCGCTGCATGCCAGGGACCTGCCACGGGCTGAATAAAATCTCTTGGATGGGCCAGATCCAGCTCGCAGGCCATATTTTGCCCACTGTGGTCTACACCAAAGTGGGTGACCACAAGAGTGATGGCAGGTCATCTTACAAATGTGCTGCAGACATTTGCAGCAACGCATAGTATACACTAGATACAATAACATTTCCGTTATCCGGCACGAGTGGGGAACGCTGGGTGCTGGTAATGTAAAAATGTTGGTTATCTAAAAATAACGAAGCCAGAGGGTGGGGCTTCCATGCACCGGCAGCATGGGGGTGTGAATGGTAGGGTAGCAGCACGGGAGGGGTTGCACATGGCTTGCACGCGGCAGTGGCACAGGGTGGTGGATGGCAGCAGCACAGAAGCAGCACAGGGTGGTTGCACACGGCAGCATGGAGTGGGGGATGGCGGTGGCATGGCAGCAGCAGCACAGCACCAGTTAAAAGAATATTCTGGCATTCTACTAGCTGGCAAACAGGGATTTTACTGTACAATGCCCCAGTAACTTTCACACTACAGACAATAAAGCAAAAAAAAAAAAAAAAAAAAAATCACATGAAGAGTCGTTACAGGCTTATTTCACAATATTTACGGTTTCTTCATTAGAAGACATTATTTTGTCATGTCCAGGTGTTAACAGTTTAACCTGTCATTTTTCTTCATCATTTTGTCTTACTAATCATCTTTGGTTGAAAACTCAAAAAAGTGAATACTTAAAGTAATATTTTAAATCTCTATTTAAACATCAGAACAACTAGTCTGATATATGACCTGGTGAGCTCTCAGCAGTTCACAACATGGTTAAGAAAAATGCTGGTTCACCAATTTTTAAAAAACTACAGCCTACACATTTAATAAACTGCCCCAAATTTAACTGTACAGTAAACTATCTTCATCTAGTGTTGTAAGGCACAGCATTTCAACAGCTTTATCACATTTCAGTAAGACCAGACCCCAAACTAGAACATTTATGAAATCAGTTTTATGAAGACATTATAGTCATACTTGAATGGAAATGAAAAGCAGGTCTGAAAAATTCAAATTTATTGAGAAATCTCCTAACATGAAGGTCAGACAGTTTAACTGATTTTAGAGAAATGCCTGGCCCAATTGCTTCTCTGTTAAAGGATGCGGTAGTCCATTTCCTATAGCCTTTAGAGAACTACTACTATCCTCTTAGAAACCAAGGTGTCTGATAACCAGAAATTTGGGTTTTTCATTTCCCCATCAAAAAACTGAGAAAACCACAGGTTTCATGGTTTTATCAGAGAAAATGCAGATTTTCTCTTTTAGCAGAGAAACCCACGGACTCCCTCCTTTTGCAAAGAACTCTACAGGCTGGCTGAGTCTCAGCCTGGAACAGCTGTTTGAAAAAACGGCGGGAAATCCCCAATCCTGCCTGAAGGGGCAGAGGGGGAAGGACGGAGCCTGCAGTTTTTAGTTAGTCACTAGGCCTAGGTCAGGCTCACTTACCACTTCACAGGCTCCAGGAGGAAAGTGGGGCTTCCAGAGGGCTGGGGTGGAAGCTGGCTGGGGGCTAAGGGAGTGGGAAGGTGTTGGGGAAATACACAGAGTGCCTGGCCAGCACTGCCATGTGCAGCTTCCCTTAAGGGCTGCCAGAGCCACTTCGGTTTCATGTGTCCCTGGCCAGGCACTCCAGCTGCAAGCACAGAAGTGATGGAAAATACGTGGAGGGCCCAGCCAGCTCCACATTGCCCCGCTCATCGCCGGAGTGCCTGGCTGGGGGCACATGAAACCAAAGTGGCTCTAGCAGCCCTTAAGGGAAGTCGCACATGGAGGTGCCAGCCAGGAGCGGGGAGATGTGAAGTCAGCTGGGCACTCCACATTGTTCACTCTCAGGGGGCAAGGGGGACCCATGCCCTCAGGTCTGTGCAGGGGACAGGTTGTGGGCTCGAACTTCCACCCTGCTTCCCTCCCACAGGCTGCTGTAGCGCTGCAGGCAAGACCCAGCACATCTGGAAACAGCAGGGCCACGCCAGGATACCACCCCCCACCCACTGCTTTGAGTGGCACAGCCCCACGCCACTTCTCTCAGTGCAGCCCTGCATGTAGGAGGCACATCACTGGGGCAGCACAGAGCGAGCGGCCACTAAGATCCCTGCGTGGCTCCTCTGTCCCCAGCTGCCCTGCTCCCCTCCCCACAACCCGGCACAGCTGGGGACAGAGGAGCTGCACGGGGATCTCGTAGCAGCTGCTTACTCTGTACTGCCCCAGCAATTCGCCGCCT
>NW_005841862.1:546027-554315 GCF_000455745.1 Alligator sinensis | reverse complement strand
TATGCCGGGTCTTGCCTGCAGGGCTACAGCAGCCCAAAGGAGGGAAGCAGGGCAGGAGCTCAAGCCTGCAGCCTGCCCCCGCACAGATGTAGAGGCGCGGGTTCCCCTTACCCCCTGGGAGTTCGCACTGCCACCAGGAGCCAGCCCTGTCCCTGCCTAAGTCAGCAGCAGGCAGCTGTGGGGGAGCCAACTCCGTGCTCCTGCTGCAGCTGCCTTCTGTTGGGGGCAGGGAGCTGTGGACCCAAGTCCCTGGTCCCATAGCTCTGGCAGCTGGGGGCCCCATCTGGTAGGGCAAGGGGGAAGAGGCTGTGGGTGGGGGGCAAGGGGTACAAGCAGGGCTGGGAGGCTGTTGTGGGGGCAAAGAGGGGCGCCAGCAGGGCTAGGAAGGCTGTGGGGGAAAGTGAGGAGCACTAGCAGGGCCAGGGGAGGTGTGTGGAAGGCCTTTAATTTTAATCATGGATTTTGGGGGTTTTATCAGAGAATTTGCAATTTTTTAATCTCAGAAAACCAGGATCCCAGATAACTTTACCTGACAACTGGACATCAGCCATTGCTGGCATGGAAAACCAGTGCCTGAATTCCTTGCACATGAAGCTGTGTCAATTCTGACTAAAAGCTACGAAAAAAGGAGTGCAAAAGAAACGCTGCTGAACATGGTTGCAAATCAGACCTACTCACCACTTAACTTTGCAGGTTTGTGAGTTCCACTCCACAATGTGTTTGTCCTCAGAACAGCTATACAAGCAACCATTGTCCTGGTGCCACCGTATACAGTTTATTTTATTGTCATGACCACCATCCTAAAAAAGAAGCAAAAGCTTTGATTATTAGTGGGCAAGTGAAAGAGGCTTCAGCATATACATTTTCTTGCTATTAAAAATATACAAATAATTTCTGAAGGGCTAATTCACATTTTGGAAACATATGGAGAATTTAGACAAGAGTATTTACCCAGAGAGATGGGCTTTGTCTACCACTTTTTTTCTTGGTGCAAGTGGGAGTGTGTCATGGACACAAGCATACTAGGTTTCTGAATAGGTTTGTAAAAAGGGTGAACTTCACTTATACTCTGAAGTCACAAAGGGAGAAATCACCCCTAATCTTCCTCCCAGTGGCAAAACAAGCTACAGACCTTGCTAGTCTTTCTCCTTGGCCACGCAGATCTCAAAGACCACTTGTCCAAGCAAACTACTAAATGGCTGCCTATATACACAACCTCATGCTGATCACTCTAGACCAGACCAAAGGACTCAGAAAGACATACCAACTACGTCTCTCATCTGTCTGATCAAAATAGCTGCACACACATAAGCATGGGGAACAAACAGCTTAATGAGCAAAGCAAACTGCTGAACATCTCACTGTTATTATCAGGATGCCACACAAGATAAAGGATGGGAAACTGTCATGACACAAACTAAGCAATGGCCAAATCTGAAACCCAAAAGAAAGGATATTTTGAGAGAGGAAGAGAGGAAAGACGAGGAGAAGAACTAGAACTACTACTACAAGTATTTCCAATCTTAGGATTTTAGGGAAGGCTGGTCAATGATCAAAGTTATCAAATAATTCTGGTGCCAAATATGTCAGAGACATTTCAGTGTGAAACAACATGCACTGGTTATGCTTCAAATGAGACCTTCTACTAGAACTTATATCACAAAGATTTTGTTCTACTATAGGTAATAAATGAAACATGCCTAGAAAAAGTTAATCGGACTCCCCCAGGATTATATTAATTTTATATGCAGCTGAAAGGTCAAGCTACGTTTCCTTTATATTTCTCAATTTTCTCAATTTAAGTCAGCACAAGCCTGCTCAGACAGCCAAGAGGAAAACGTCTTCACTGCCAATCAGTAGTAAGCGAAACCAAATGGGTATCATCACAGCAAGGCAGTCTGCTCAAGCAGAGAGGAAAAATTTTAATTTGATACGTGTCAAGACAAAAAATGACTTCTCAGCTATTGTGGTAAGGAATGCTGTTCCAATTCCAATGTCTTAAAAAGAAAGCACATACCAAGTATAATCCATTATTCTGATGCGAAATAAGTACAATGACATGCATGAAGACCCACCAAGAGCAGGAACCTCTCAGTAAATGCATATTTTTTATATATATGCATTTTCTCACTAACCCAGACACCTACTGCCTCAACGCATAAGTAATAGCATTCAGGAATAGGTTACACAAATATTTCAGGCTACCATTTACACAAATAATTATACATCTTAGATGCTGGTACAATAAAAATCTGAATTAAAAAGGCACTGATGAGGAAATGGGAGTTTTGAGTAAAATGAAAAGATGACAGAAGGATGAAATGCCACCTAAGGGGGTAGACTGAAACCATGGAGAGGTCTCACAAGACTTTATGCAGACAGAAAGCCTGACTCTTGTTACCGGTGTCAGAAATCTCTGCCCTAGTTGATGGACTTCTTAGAAACCTCGAGGGCAGGGTCAGTATCACAGGGTCTAACTGAATCCTTACTATCTTCTCCAAGTGAAAAGAATGAATTATGAATGCACATAAAACCATAGGATATTATACTAGCTGTATAACAGCAAGTTCTTAACCTACATACAAGCAACCTTATAGACACTGTGCAATCCCAGGTTTCTCCTGCATTCTTGCAGACAAGAATGTAATCATTTAACCATTCAAAACTAAAAATTACATCAAAGTTAACTGATTTTTGAGCAAAAGATGAAAAAGATAGCACACTTAAATCATAAGCTTATAAATACTAATGCAGTGTGTAATGCTTACTAGTTTGCTCTGTAAGTCTCCTTTTACTGTGCTGTATAACAAAATACTGCCAACCGCCGTACCAATCGCCAACAGATCCAACTGTTCACCTGCTTCCACAGCTTCAGATTTTCTTTTTTTCCTTTGAGGTCCCTCCTGAAAAGGAAGTGGGAAAAAAAGTAGTTAGCTTGGTCAGCTGTCCCAAAAAACACATCAGGGAACAAACATTTGTTAACTGTGATATAACCAGCACAATTAAAATACGCTAGCTAAAACGATTACAAATCGTATTACAATTAAGCCGAGAGACTTATTTGCATTTCCAGTACAGTACTGTTCAAATCACATGATTGCTGGAATATATTAAGAAGCAACTGAAAAAAACAATTCTGATAGTCTACTGGCAGCATGTTGTTCTGTATGAAAAACCCAAGCTCATTTTCCAGTTTTCATTTGAAGGCCATTACAAGACAGTGCTTCACCCCCAAAGGGGAAGACAGAAACAGTAATGGAATTCATCACTTCTAGAACACTTTTCATTACTCAATAGACTTTCCAAAAAAGAAGTAAGCCCTCACTCTCTCCTGTGGAGAAAGTTTTCCTTATTTGAGAAATGGGCAGAACTAAGACAAAAGGTTAAATGATTTGACCGAGGTCAGAGGGAGCCAGTACACATTAGATCTTGGACTATAAGGACAGAGGTTAAGTAATGATGTAAAACAAATTCTAAGGGAAGCTTCATGAAGTCTTCCTTGACAAACAGGGTGGTGATCAAAACAAGGTATGAGGTTATGAAGTTAAGTAGAATAATAGAATTAGTTATGGAATATGTCACACCACTGAGAAAAAAGACACTGCCATCTTCCCAGTTCTATTCTCAAAGGCTTATGATATTAAGCCTTTGAGAACAGATCACATCCAGATATTTAAGGGGTTTGACAAAACAAAGCAGACCCAATGCCAGAGGTCAGTAACTGGCCAGACAGATTTCTTCTATCAGATGCGTTTCATCTAGTAGGGGGGCAGACAACCTTTTCCAGCTCTGAACCAAAATGACCCAACCCCTGAGTCAGGTGGGTGGAAGCCTGTCCCCCAAGATGGTATAGGGAGAGCACCTGCCACTGGGGGTGCACCGATAAAGATTTTCTTGGCTGATACTGATGGCTGATTATTAATCAGCCATATCGTCTGATACCAATCAGATAGCCAAATTACAGGAATGCAGCCAGGTAGAGGGGAGAGCAATGTCCAGCCAGTAAGTCCGTGGGAGGGAGGGAAGGGGTGCGTGCTGTGGGGGGAAAGACCGAGGTCCCCACAGTGAGGAAGGGAGTGGGGCAGGGGCAGATACTGCCCAGCCAGGGCAATGAATGCTACCCCACAGGCAGCTTGTCGGGGGAGACATTGGGGGGGGAGGGGGCGGCAGCTCCCCAGCACTGTGCATGCCCCCAGGGAAGGCATGTGTCCCCCAGATTTGTGCACGGGGTGAGGACAGGCTGCCTGCTGCAGGCTCAGGGCCAGGGGCTATGCCGGCTGCTTCCTGACAGGGTGGGCAGCAACAGCACTGAAAGGGGTAGCTCCAGCTCCCCCCCGCTCCCCCAATCTAGTATGATATACCTAACTACCCTCAGATTTCACTGAAGGAAAAAAATTAAAGTTCTTTTACCTACAACAGCATAATGTTTCCTCTACAGAACAGGATATCTGCACTAATGAACAACCAGGAAGCCCAAAACAAGACATCTCCTGGGCTTAAAACATGATCAGCAAACTTTGTGAGCCTTAGTGCTCCGCCTACATTAAGTATCCATTACAATAGGCGAGAGGCAGCAAACCCATCATTAATCTGTGCCCAAGCCTACAGATATGAAAACTGCAGGGCATTTGGAAGCTTGCACCACATTTAAAATACATATGATGTAAAGACAGACATTGGCTGCTTCAAGATCCAGCACTTTAGCTTCTACCCTATAAATATGTTCTAAAGTACTTGGGAATAAAAAATAATAATTTGTTTTAACTGAAGTGAACATTGTGTAGCACCTTGTAGCACCCGTGAAAGGATCTCAAGGCACCCCTGGGTGCTGCAACACCCTGGCTGAGAATCACTGGCCTAAGAGTCTTTTTTTCTGGTACTGTTTCAATTTCCTAATATTGTTTTGTGTGAAAGCAGCTGAGTGCAGATTTTCCCCTTTCCACTGAACAAGACGGTAAACCTGTCTTCCTCACAGAAGCAGCTACCGGCTTATCTAAAAACTCTTCTATCCTCCTTTCACCTCAATGGTTTTTATATTTGGCTCACTGGAAATACTCCAGAACAATGCAACATCATGAGTACAAACAAGCCCCATTGAAGCCCATCCAACTTGTAATATTTCTGATGTCACAGAATGAGTGAGCCAAGAAGTCCTAATGTCTATTCCCAGGGTTTTAAGTTACTTTGTATCTATGCTATATTACTCTCAACAGCTTTGGCTAGTGACAGTACCCAGGTATGGGATTCTGGTTTTAAAAGGAGCCACACAAATGATTAATACTGAAAGTACCTCAAAGGAGTCACAAAAAAAATCTATAGAATTAAAATATGAACAAATCTTAGGTCCTGAACCTGTTGTTATCACAACGTGGGTAGATCTTCTATTGCCTTTGGTGAGACTGAAAGATCGGAGCCTTGTAAAAGAACACCCATACTTACATGGATTAGACCAGAGAAATTTTGATCCCAAAAAGCAGAAGCTCCTGCAAGGCAGCAATGACCACTGGCTCCCACTGGGGAGCCAGCATTTTATTTTTATTACTTTTTTTTAAGTTGATTTCATGGACAATTGCAGATGTTGTGATTTCCACAAAATCACAAATTAAGTAGGTCCTTGCTGATAAGCATAGCTGGCTTAATGTTTTCTCAGACTGCAGGTGATTGTATTTTATATATGTTATTATTGCTTTCCTATGATTAGTTTAAAGGCAGGTTATGGAAAAGGGACTGTTTTAGAAAAAAAAAAATATTTCAGGAAGAAAGTGCTGTCAGGACAAAAACTTTAGTATCTACATATGCCAAGTACAGACTGAATGGGAGATGTGGGTTCTAAGCAGCAATCACAACACCAGGAATTCCCAGAGCACGGGGGTTCAGCATCTGACTTGTTTCTACAATCCACCTCAATATTTGCCACTAACACATGGTTTGCATTAAAGTGGCAAGAGTCCAAAACTGACTTTCACTTAAAGTTGGCCAAATGCCAAGTAGAGGCCCCTAATAAGCACAGGATTGTTCTTAAAAGCATCAGCCCAAAGCAGCAAGCTTTCCACTACAAAAGAAACAAAATGACATATCAAGCACCATGTGGAACAGCTCTCACTTTTTTGTCAGTTCTTTCAGTCCAAAAACAAACCACAAAAGTTATAAAGTTATATAAAATGTGTACTACAAGATATCTAAGATTTTCAACTCCACTGGAAACTATGCCAGGCTTCCAGATAACAATGAAAGTCCCATACACAGATGGGACAAGCCAAGTACTGTTTGATAAAGTTCCAAACACAAGAGGACTGTCTACAAAGAAATCCGAAACTATGTTAGCCCCTCCCCCTAGACTCATCATTTTCACAGTTCTTACTCCAAAACCATTTGGAAAACTTGTGGACATGACACATTGTATCATGTCAAGATATCGTGTTACAAGAATGTTGTGAGGCTGAGTTACACATTATAAAGCAGTCTGATCCTATGTTCCAAGGCAAGCTATGACATGGTGTCCCAGCATGTTCAGGATTGATGAAATGGATGCAATTTCCCCAGTCACTGTAACCACCAAAGGACAAGATAATTTTCAAAAGCAAATCATAGCTAAGCAAGTTAAAGCCCAGGAAAATAAGTCAGCCCTAAACTCCTTGGTCAATTCACTGTCCTTAAGATTACCCAAACAGTAAAAAGGGATATTTTTATCTACTTCAATAATGCTTCACAATTAGTTCAATAAGTATATAACCTTTGTATTTCTATAGCATTTCTACAATAGTTTTCAAGTATTATGATGTGGTTGGCTTCTGCGGATGTTACAGGGGGAAACTCAGCACTTCTAAACAACAATGTTAAAAAAAACGTAAAAAAAAAAATCCAAACCTCAGTGTGATAGGACCTCACTGAGCTAGGTTTCATGTATTTGGTTTTGCAAGTAGAATAAATTAATACTCAGAAATTCAACAGTAGGAATCTCTAAGTCCTGTGATAATGGCCCAATAAACAGACTCAATCTTATGTACCCCTAACCTACACCATTCTTGAATTATGAAGGAACCCCCCTCTGGCAACCATTTGTTAGCTAGAGAAAGTTGCATGGCAGTCATCTCATATGGGGCTGAACTAGCAGCGTGTAACTACCTTATCCCATTCCTTTCTCCTTAACAATATTCTTCATTGCAGCCAACAGCAGGCACATGTAAAAATGGCATGCTCCTATATTTGAACCAAGGTGGCTTACAGGTAAGTTACATATACAGCACAAGTACCTTACATCACTGCTTCTGGGGAAAAAGAGGTATCTGCACTCAGCTGCTTTCACACAAAAGTATTAAGAAATTGAAACAGCACCAGAAAAACGACTCTGAAGCCACTGAGTCCCTCAACCAGGGTGTTGAGGCACCCTGGGGTGCCTTCAGATCCTTTCCCAATGTTAGTTAACACTGTTAGGTGAGCCAAGGTAATTCACAAGATAAACTCAGAGATTACAAATATGAATCCGGTGTTAAAAACATCCTGACCTGTTGTGGTCTTTCTGAGTTCTTTGCAACCGAAGAATGGCTCTAGTATTCTTCTATAGCCAAAAAAAACCCAAGTGAAAACTAAGAGCTGGCATTTCGCAAGGGGCTGCTCGAGTCAAGCAAGGCTGAGAGCCACCAGTTTAAACAGCCAACCAATGCTTCATAACCGGACCCTTGCTCTTGGCTTGGAGCCCATTTCGGAGGATCTACCACTGGGCCACAACAGGCACATCCCCGCTCCCCAGTGCAGGATACTGCAAGCACTGATGATAAATGGGGCTCTACATCAGGGGCTCTCAACTGTTTTAGACTCAAGGGGTCCCCCCAGGGTAGTGTCCACGGGTCCCTCAAAAAATGCCAGCACTTAGTTTTCACTTTTTTTTTTTGACACCAGTGAAATAAGAGCAGTTCTGCTATTGCAAAGGGATGCAGAACACATTCTGTGCCCCAGGCCAGGTCAAATCAGCCAAATCATATCCACCCAGCTGACCCCAGCATCCCCCAAACCGCATAGAACCCAAGCCTTGTAAACACATCTGACGCTCAACCTGCCACTTCAGAAACTCCCAAACCCATGGGGGCAAGCAGACACCCTGCCCAGGGACCCCCAGCACTTCACAGGGGTGTGCAGGCAGCATCCCAGCAGTGTCACTACCCCACTCCCCCACTCAGCCAGTGAGTTTGGGGAGGCCAGGGTGACCCCCCTCCAACCCCCAACCCCAAGTAAGTGCCAAGACCCCCACAGAGGGCCCCTGTCCCGTGGACAACCAGGTTCCTGACAAC
>NW_005841862.1:542695-545669 GCF_000455745.1 Alligator sinensis | reverse complement strand
GAGAAGGCGCACGGGGCCTGCGCGGACTCCCCCCAGCCGCCACTACACGCCTCTCCCGCCGCCATGGCGCTCCTCGGCCCGGCCTCTCCGCGCTGCGCTGCGCTGCGCCAGCCGCCGCGGCCACGTGTTCGCCTCCCGCGCACGCGCACTCAGCCGCTCCGCCCAGCCGGGGCTGTCCGGGGGAGGGCGGGGTGTGTGATTGACATGGCGTCGGGAGGCGGGGAGTGTGGAAGCGGTGGTCTGGAAGAGTGGGGGGTGAGGGCGTTCTGAGCTGTGTGTAAGGGACATGCGTGTGCAAGGTGTGGTTTGGGTGTCTATATGGCATGTGTCAGTGGATGGGCTGTGGTTGTGTGATGCACGCACGTGTGGATGGTGTGCCATTGTGTGTGATGTGGGGCGGGGGGCGTATGTTGTGTGTGATGTGGGATTGTGGATGGTGTGTGGTTGTGTCTGTATGTGCATGATGAGTGATGTGTGGTTGTGTGGTGTATGTGTGTGTGCCTGTGCCCGTGTGGTGCGTAGATGTGTGTGTGGTCTGGTTGTGTCTGGAAGTGTGTGTATGTGTCTGTATGGTGCGTGTCATGTGGTTGTGTGTATGCTGCATGGGGTGTGGTTCTGTCTGTGTGGATTTGTGTGGTGTAGTTTGTACTGGTGTAGTGTGTTTGTGTGCCTGTGCCCATGTAGGAGGGTGTTCAAAAAGTATCCAGGCTGATGCTGTAGGAAACAAAGTATTTTATTTACAGGGGGTTTGACTTAATCTCCTTCAAAGTATGCTCCTTCTGCAGCCGCACGCTTCTCCCAACGTTTCTGCCACTGTTGGAAACACCTCTGATAAACAATTCGTGGAATCGCTAAAAGATGCTCAGTCGCATTTTGTTTTATGGTTTCCACATCACAAAATCTTCCTTTCAAAGTTTTGTTGAGGGAACAGAGAAAAGTCACATGGGGCCATATCAGGTGACTATGGAGGCTGCAGCACTTGTGGGATACAGTGTTTGGCTAAACTTTGGCTAAAAATTGCTTCACAAGCTGTGCTGAGTGGGCATGCGTGTTGTTGTGGTGAAGCATCCACTTTTCTGGTCATTTCATTCCCAAGTCACCAATTAGAATTGAATGACACGAACCAACAGACATTCCAACTTCTTCTGCTAGCTCTCGGACAGTCAATCGCCTATCATTTTGAACCAGACTGCAAACCAGTGCCCCATTTTCATCATTTCGTGATGTTGAAGGACATCCAAAACATTCATCACTTTCGACCGATGATCGTCCTTTAAACCAACGATACCATTCAAAATCTCTTGCACAGCCGTGTTATCACCAAATGCTATTTTAAGTAATTCAAATCTTTTACTTGTCATTTTCCCGATTTTCATGCAAAATTTAATGCACATGAGTTGTTCTGGACACTCTGACATAACAAAAAGGGATGCGAGACACAAACAATCTTACTTCAACTGCTGGCCACCAGCGTTCCCTTTAAGCTGCATGGCTGCACAGGCACGCTTCTGCCACACTGCCAGGCGCGCCTGTGCAGCCGTGCATGCCACACAGGTTAGAGGGAACGCTGCTGGCCACAGAAAACTGGGGAAGCACCATGAGCTGCAAACCTGTCCAAAGGAGTCCCAACATGCCCAGACATGTCCAGCAAAGCCATGCCCCCCCACCCAATACTTTGTATCACAAATACATGTTCAGTCTCCATACTTTTCGAACAGAACTTGTAAGCGAAGAGGGGAGGAAGAGACACTGTGTGCCCAGGTGTGGCGGGGGGGAGAAGGAAGGGATTGCAGGGAACATCTGATGACCAGGGCTTGCTGGGGGCATTTGTAAGTAGAAGGCAGGGTAGATTTGCACTGCATAGACCAGTGATTCCCAACCAGTGTGGAAAACATTTGGTCCTGTTGTAGTGTTTTGGAGTTCTGTAGTAAAAAAAAAAGAGTGAAAGGTAAGAGCAGGCATTTTCTGAGTCCATTGAGGGGTGCCTGAAATCTACGGAGTGGTGCCCCGAGTTTAAAAAAGGTTGAGAATCACTGTCATAAACTAACAGAAGTAGATTTATTTACACACACACAAGTTTTCATGGGCTGTAGCTCACTTCAGATGCTGTGAAAGGCGATGCAGAAAGCAGAGTACAATATAAGAAAGAGAAATTTGAATACAAAAGACAAGGTAGGGGGAGGGAAGGAAGGGCAAAGTAGTGCTGGGAGGGACAAGTGTTTGTAAGGCCAGGTCCATGGTAAGAGGCAAAGCTGTGGGGTGTTACGCCCTGCGCACAGGGAGCACTTGCTGCATCCTCCAACCCAGGCCCCAGGGAGCCCAAGCATTGCAGAACCATCAGCTTTCCCTCTCCCAGGGCAGCTCAAGGAGCTGCAAGCAGGAGTGGTAGGAAATAGAAAGCAGGTTGGATGTCAGGAGAAAGATGAGAGCAGTGAGTGAGGTCAGTGAAGATGCAGAGCAGGCTCCCATGGGAATCAGGAGGGTTCCTTTGGTTGAAGTAATTTCAACAACATCACACAGAGGAGTGGAAGGAGTTTTCCTGACAGTGCTGGACAGGGCCATCCTTAGGGGGGGCAAAGTGGGGCAACCGCCCCAAACCCCACACTTTGGGGGGCCCTGTGGAGCCAGACAGAGTCAGTGCTGCCACTGCTGGCTTCGCGTCCGGCTGCTCAACACCCCCTCCCCTCCACACTGCCAAATCTGCCGCCGGCTTTCTTCAAGTCCAGGGCACACAGGGCTGAGGCCCCACGCAGGCTGATTTGCCCTGGGCCCTGCACCCTGCTTAGGTCATCTCTGGTACTGGATAAGCAAAGTGTCTTTGGTAGTACCTTTTATTGGATGAACCATATAGCTGGGAAGGATGTTAGACACACTTTTGGGTACAGGGTGCCCTTCTTCAGATCAGCATTTTGTGCACAAAAGTTTGTCTATCATCTCTCCCAGCTATACAGTCAAAGGACATTCATAAGCGCTG
>NW_005841862.1:536147-542664 GCF_000455745.1 Alligator sinensis | reverse complement strand
GCGGGCGGGGGGGGGGGGGGGACACCGTCATGCTACTGCCCTCACTGCTACTAGGAGTTGGGTCCGGCTGGGATGCAGCCCCATGCCCCACCATTGGCACAGAAATTACACTGCCATCACCACCCCCACTGCTGCCAGGCCCTGACTCCAGCCAAGCTGCAGCCCCATGTCCCTTGCCCCACTGTCAGCACAGAAATCTGGAGGGGCATGTACCCCACATGCGCACCCAACACATCATCTATGTACACTTTTGATCCAATAAAAAATATCACTCAAAAACCCTTGCTTCTCACATATCTCCTGGGCACTGAGGCAGTAACAACACTCCAACCCTACTATGAAACCAAACCAGACACTGAAGCATGTACTATAAAGAAAAATACTGCATTTATGTGGAGGTAGTTTAGGCAATTTAGTAGATTTCCCTCTGTAATTTTTATGATTTGCTTTTTCCCATGACTGTTAAGTCAGCGTACTGTTGATTTCACAAACTGCATTATCTGTTAGGCTTAGGTTGTGAAGAATGCTGGGCAATTTTCACTTGGGATCATCATTTAGTATACTGCAAATATTTATTTTTTAAAGTATTCAGATTCATCAGTAAATTTTCAGGACACAATGAATATATAACTAGCCTTTTATGTTCTGTTCCCTTCTACATTTCCTTACAGTTACAGTCAGAAGAAGCATAAGAGAAATACTTCCTTAAAAATGTAAACATCTTCATGCCCTCAGCTATTTAATTACTCTTTCCACCTTTAACTGAAATAAGGGGTGGAAGCAAAATTTTTACAAATTACTTCTAAGCAATATTGTCATCCATCTTAAATATTTTTGACTGAAGAGAAGGGCACAAAAAAGTCCAGAAATCTTCTCAATGCAAACAATTTAAAGTTGGAGTTTATAGAATGAATAAATAGCCGCTATGCCCCATCAAATTACAAATTATGCATCTTACATCAAAAAGAAATATTCAAGAGCTATAATATTATTATTTATTACTTGCTTTCTGGCACCTAAAAACATGCTTGCAGCGCATTAAAGAAATACGGGGAAAGACAAGAGATAAAATTGTTATAGGGCTTAAATGCCGTTAAAAATCAGTAGGATTTAAGCTTCTAACTACCTATCTCACACTGGAAATGGAAATTAGGTCCCGATACATAAGTTACAGGCTGGGCCTAGGAACATTTTATTCACGGGCTGTCCCAGAGGGACAAGAAAGACCATGACTTGATGCAAAATATTGAGTTTCAATAGTGGCAGATCTTGCAGCTCTGTTGCAAATACTGAAGGTATGATATTTTCTCAGTGAATTTACTCACTTATAAACATTATTGCATAAATAGGTTCTACAGACTGACTTACAGGAGGAGGGCTTGCTGTATCCATAAATAGGTTTTAGCCAAGCTAAATGGGCTTCTGCAGAAGAGCCAATGTTAGGCTTTCAACTTTTGTTTTTCAAGTGGGCACAGGCCATCAGGAGATTCCCACCATATGCCTTCTTTTAGGTGCCAGTTCTGCAATCAACTTCCTGTGGTCACCTGACGTACCTCCTCTCAGAGTGCACTGCAGGATTGGACCTTACAATGTTCGCTTTCTGTTCTGAAAAATACAGATGGAAAGAAACTGCTCCGATTGTACTGAAGCATAAGCAAAAAGGTTTAACTCTTCAAAAAGTTTAGTCAATCCCTAATCTCCAATCTTTTACATTTCCAGACCCTTTTTTCTCTCCCGACAAGTACAGTAAATGGAAATGGTACTGCATTTGACCATTGCTAGCCATTCAATTCATATTTACAAGACATGATCATTTTTTGTATTATATTTAGTAATTTTCAAAAGACATTAGTTGTAGCAGAATGTAGCAGAATGTAGCAGTATGTTTTGTCGAGGGCCATGCCAGTCAAACAATGCCAATAAAATTCACTTAAAAATAAATTTACATTATGATTTGTTACACAGTCCCCAAAGGTTACTGTAAATTATCTTTGTCTAAGCAAGAAGATAGATTGGAAAGTTTCATTTTAATACTAATTCCTGAGAACCTTTTGTTTTTATTTTATTTATCTGTCTTATGGATAGCAGCAACTACGAGGAAAGTGTTTAATGAACACTTAGCATTCATTCAAAACTTTTTGTTCATAATTCATTACAAACATTATTCAGCATCCAGTGAATCTCCACAACAGACTTATGAATCATTTGTATTCCCTTTTAACAGTTGCCTACATCCCTGAGAGCATGTCTCTGTGGCTTTAAACATTCTTCCCCCTTGAACACCAGGAAGGATTTTGCTACAGTGCAAAGAGACTGAGGCTTTCTCAAAATCTCATCATTTTTACAAGCATGTCCCTGAACTGTCAATTGATTGTCCACAAACCACACACACACATTAAGATGCACTGAATGTTTTGTAACTCAGCAGTAGCAGTCCCTCAATATGAGGATGATGGTCTTCCATTAGATAGGAAAGTCACTGGTGAGTCTGGAAATGACTGAAGAGGCCAATTCAAGATCTGTATGTTCAACTACAGACACGGCAAATTGTTTCAGGGAAAAGTAGTGAGTCCTGGTGATGTCAAGTCACAAATCTTTCCCATTGTCTCTCTTGCTTAACCACCTCCATAGTGAAGCAAGTTTGCTTGAATACTTGATGCCTTTTCCTATTTCATGGTGCCACTGGGGACAATTCAGCGCTCAAGTCTCCCAGGTTTGGATGTTACTATCATGTTTCTTCAGACTGGCCTTCAAGGTGTCCTGGAATCTCATCATTTGCCCATTTCTAAAGTGCTGACTATTGGCAAGTTGCAATACAAGACCTATTTCGGGAGCCAGTTGTCAGGCATCATTATAACATGTCCCACCCAATGAAGCTGGTACCTTATACACCCGGGTCTGATGCTGTTGGTATTTGTGTAAGCCAGAACTGTGGTGTTCATTCTTTCACCCTTCCAACTGACATGGAGAATGTATTGTAGCTCATGACAATCGAAGGCTTTCAGGTGTTTCCAGCTGAGAAGTTCAGTTCTATTTCTCCTTTATTAACTAAGTTTACAGCAGTGTGGGGTGGGGACGGCCTCAAGGATCCCCTCACCACCTACTTCCCCACTTTCCTGTGCCCACTGGATCTCCCTTCCAGCCCTACTCCTCTATGATTCTATAATGGAAGAGGCCAGCTTCTGCCTGGTGGCTGAAGTGGACAAACCAGGACTGCAGACATGTCAGGTGCTGCTAAAACATTAGGGAAGAGACTGCCTCAGGCAGGGGGAGTTGCACTAGACCAGCATTTCTCAACCCGTGGGTTGCGACCCAGAAGCGCATCACAAGAATATATGAAAGGGTCACATACAAACTTCCAAAACTGAGCAACAAACTTTAACAATGGATTCTCCTTTAAAGGAGAAAAACATGGGAAACTGTGGCTTTTCCCTCGCAGGCTGGCAGAGTTCCAGTCTCCAAGGGGCTGCTTATCCCACACACAAACCCCTTGCCCCACACACCCTCCCCTGCCCCACACACTGTGGGGCTGAGGCCTGGGGGCAGGGGGCAGTGGGTTGGGAGTGATGGGCTCCCAACCTACTGCCCAGTATGGGTCAGGACTAGCCATCAATGTTTACAAATGGGTCCTGATACAGCCGGCCACAAGCCGTCCCTGATGGTTTACACCCCAGGGTACTCAAGCAGCTGGCAAGCATCATAGCTCAGCCCCTGGCACGGATCTTTGAGAACTCCTGGTGCTCTGGTGTAGTGCCCGAAGACTGAAAGAAGGCCAATGTGGTGCCTATCTTCAAGAAAAGGAGGAAAGTAGATCCAGCAAACTACAGGCCCATCAGCCTGACCTCTATCCTGGGGCAGGTCTTGGACAAGATTATCAAAGAAGCCATCCTTAACAGACTAGCTGACGGCAATATCCTGAGGGATACCCAGCACTGGTTTGTTGTGGGTAGGTCTTGCTAGACCAATCTCATTTCCTTTTATGACCAGGTGACCTATCACCTCGACAAGGGAGAAGAGATTGATGTTGTATATCTTGACTTTAAAAAAGCCTTCAATCTGGTATCCCATGATCACCTCTTGGCAAAACTGGCTAACTGCGGCCTTGACCTCACCACGATCCGCTGGATGGGGAATTGGCTCTGCGGCAGGACCCAGAGGGTGGTGGTTGATGGAAGGCAATCGTCTTGGTGCGCGGTCACCAGTGGGGTCCCTCAAGGCTCTGTCCTAGGGCCTTTAATTTTTAACATCTTCATCAATGATGTGAACATTGGTGTCAGAAGCGGACTGGCCAAGTTTGTTGATGACACCAAACTCTGGGGTAAAGCATCCACACCTGAGGACAGGAGGGTGATCCAGGCAGATCTTGACAGGCTCATGAAATGGGCTGATGAGAATCTGATGGTGTTTAACTCTGAAAAATGCAAGGTTCCCCACCTTGGGAGGAAAAACCTGCAACATGCTTATAGGCTCAGCAGTGCTACGCTGGTTAGCACTACAGATGAAGGGGACTTGGGAGTCATGACTGACCACAAGATGAACATGAGCCTTCAATGCGATGCTGCGGCTAGTAAAGCAAGCAAAACGCTGGCTTGCATCCATCAATGCTTCTCGAGCAAATCCCTGGACGTCATTCTCCTGTTGTACTCAGTCTTGGTGAGGCCACAGCTGGAGTACTGCATCCAGTTTTGGGCTTCACAATTCAAAAAGGATGTGGTGAAGCTTGAGTCCTAAGAAGAGCCACACACATGATCAGAGGTCAGGAAACAGACCTTATGACGACAGGCTGAGAGCCATGGGACTCTTCAGCCTGGAAAAGCGCAGGCTCAGGGGTGATCTGGTGGCCACCTCTAAGTTTATCAGGGGTGCTCATCAGGATCTGGGGAAATGTCTGTTCACTAGAGCGCCCCAAGGGATGACAAGATCAAACAGTCACAAACTCAGCTGTGACTGATTCAGGCTGGACATAAGGAAGAACTTCTTTACTGTCCGAGCCCCCAAGGTTTGGAATAGACTGCCGCTGGAGGCAGTTCAAGCACCCACGTTGAACAACTTCAAGACACATTTGGATGCTTATCTTGCTGGGATCCTATGATCCCTGCTGACTTCCTGCCCCTGGGGCAGGGGGCTAGATTCGATGATCCTCTGGGGTCCCTTCCAGCCCAAATATCTATGAAATCTATGAAAAAAGGTTGAGAACCATTGCACTAGATGACTTGTGGAGTCCTTTTCAGCCCTCCTTCTGAGCTATGTAAGGAGAACCTATAGGATTATTTAGTGACTTTAGCAAGGGTTTTGATACCATCTCCCACAACATTCTCTCAGGCAAGCTAAGGAAGTACAGGTTGGATGAATGCACTGCAAGGTGAACAGAAAACTGCCTGGATCGTTGGGCTTAGAGGGTAGTAATCAATGGCTCGATGTCTAGTTGACAGCCAGTATCAAGTGGAGTGCCCCAGGGGTCGGTCCTGGGGCTGGTTTTGTTCAATATCTTGATCAACTACCTAGAAGACGGCATAGAGTGCACGCTCAGCAAATTTGCAGATGACACCAGGATGGAGGGAGAAGTAGATATGCTGGATGACAGGGCTAGGATTCATAGTGACCTACACAAATTGGAGGATTGGCCCAAAAGAAATCTCATGAGGTCCTGCACTTAAGACAGAACAATCCCATGTACCGTTACAGTCTGGGGACTGACTGGCTAAGCAATAGTTTTGCAGAAAAGGACCTGGGGGTTAAAGGTCTGTCTGTCTAGCTAATCACATGGGGTGCTTCTACACGTGCTTTAATGCACATTAGCCTATTTTAATGTACATTAAAGCATCACAAAAATGTGCTCTTTAGCTAATGTGCATTTAAACAGGCTAAGGCACCTTTTCTAGTACCTCGCAATGGAGGGCATTTTTACATGTGCTGTGGGATGTGGTGCCTGGCACTTCAGTTAGCAAGCTGCGCTTATTAAAAGTGCCCGCATGTCACATGTATCAGCATCCCCGCGCTGAAAAAACGGTGGCGGTGTGCTTTGAACTAATGCTCATCAAACATGTTTTATTTCAAAGTGCCCTTGCTGTCACTTTTTCAGCGCAGAGATGCACCGGGACGCTAGTACAGGTGATGTGGAAGGCTGCTAGAGCACCTCAGTTTCTGTGTTCCAGCAGTCTACTCCCATACACTGGATGTCCAGCAGGCTGTTTGCACGTGTATAGCAGCCTCAAAGCACAAGATTTAATGCTGGTTACCTAAAGTGCATTACAGCACAAGTGTCGATGTGGTTCTACACACACACACACTAATGGGGAGCGGGGTGGGGGGGTAGAAGGGGAGCAGAGAGTCACACACGCACGCACACACTCTCTCTCTTTCACTCGCGTCGCAGGGGAGCACAGGGCCTGGGCAGGCAGACGCGCGTGTGCAGGCGGCGCACGGAGCGGCCGGAAGGGCGCGCAGAGGGGGCCGGCCGTGGCCTGGTGCCTGGCGGGGCAGGGAGCGGCGGAGGAGGGCGGGCCGGCCCCGGCGC
>NW_005841862.1:530880-535945 GCF_000455745.1 Alligator sinensis | reverse complement strand
TGGGCCGGCTGAACAGCTGCTGGGGGGTGGTGGAGCACGGCCGCATCCTGGGCAAGCTGCCCGGGCAAATGGTGGCCACGTCCCAGGGCGTGCCGCTGCTGGTGCGTCGCCCGGCGCTGGACGAGTTCGTGCTGCTCATGAAGAGGGGACCCACCATCTCCTATCCCAAGGTGAGGGGCTTGGGCCAGACTGGGCGCAGCTGGGGCGCAAAAGCAGGTTGCAAAGAGCCTCCGAGGGCTGGTGGCCGTTCACACCCTGGGCCCTGAGGTCTTTTTGGGGATGCCAGCATGGGTCGGCATGTGCGTGCCATGCATTGGAGCACCTCAGAGCTGTTGGATAGGCAGCACCATACCTAGACTCCTGGCGGTCCCGGGCAGACTTAGTATTTGACTCTTAGTATTGGCCCCCCTTCGCCAAAGATAATGATAATCGAAAGATTTCCATTTTCAGGCCCCGTTTCTGTCCAGGCCCCAGGCAGTGTTCACCCACGACTGTGTCTGGCCCCGAGAATAGGAACCAGAGTGTGCAAACCATCCTGCCCCGCGTTCTTTGCCAGAGGAGCAGTGCTCTGTTACTTCATCGTCATCAGGAAACCCAGTGAAAATTGGCCTTTGCCTAACTAGACGCCCTTCCGGTAGGGTTGCCAACCCTCCAGGATTGCCCCAGAGTCTGCAGGAATGAGATGTAAATCTCCGGGAGACTGCCTAGAGTCGCCCAGGAGAGAAATAATAGGGCGTTCACTAAAATGAATATGTTGAATCCAATTTATATAGTGGTGCAGTGGATTTTTAAAGTGTGATAGTAACGTGCGTTTGTCTTCTTGATGTAAAGTCTGCTCACCGTAATCCGTAACTGGTACACGCAAGGACGTGGCATGTTCACATTGCGTGTCATGGGAGTACTGTGTTTGTGGACACCTCTGGGAATAGATTCAGATAGAGCTGGCCACCCTGCCTTTCAGCCCGGGGAGCTGGTGGTGCTAGCACAACTCCACAGGAAAACCGACTGGCAGTTCAGGCATTTGTGCTACCCAAGGGCCGTTGGGAGGCTGAACAGCAGTGTGGCCTTGGTTCTGAGGAGGGTGCTTCTAGTCTTAAAAAAAAGGCTGAGAACTGCCAGTGTACAGTGTCCCTCAAAAAAAAAGTCTGGAGTTGCTTTAGAGCTGCATTTTCAACATCGGCAGGTCACATTCACCTGCTACCGTAATTTATGGTCGATGGTACTGCCTGCAACTGATGAACACCCAGTGCTGAAATAGCCTGGCACCCTATAGGATGCCAGTGGTTTCGGGCAGAAGGGCAGCTTAGAGGTGGGTACTAGTCTTACTCCTGGCAGGGGAAATGCCACCAAAAGCTTGTGAAACTGGGGCCCACTCCATGGTAAGGGTAGTAGACTGGGCTCTCCGTGAACAGAGAATTAGTAAAATTTACAGTTGGGCGTTTATTTCTGATTATCTGTCTATAGATATAACAATATATTATTTAGCTGCAACCAACAGGCAAATGACCAGCAGGCTCCTTTGGCATGCCAGGCAGTCCTTATTTGAAATCTTTTCATATTAGAAGTACATTTCCTCTCTGTAATAGAACCTCACTGCTAATTTGGAATATTCCAGCATTTTAAATGTAGGGAAACATCAGTAGAGTTTACTTTCAGGTTGCTTCTTTCACGCTGAAACAAAAGGCACGCAGTGGTTTGGGAGGGAAGGAAGAGGGGAGACATATTTTTATTTTCACCACCACAATTTGCCATTTGCTTTATTAGATTGAGGAGTACTATTCACATAAAAATAAATTCTGTCTTTATGGCCTAGATCACCGTTTCTCAACCTGTGGGTCACAACCCAAAAGTGGGTTGCAAGAATATTTCAAAGGGTCACAAGTTGCAGCAGGGCAGAGGGATGGTGGGAAGGCACCTGCCCCTTCCAGCGGGGGAAAGGGGCAGGGGAGAGCTGCATGGCTGGGCTGGCAGCACTGGGGGACACCAGTATGGCCCTGGGGAGACAAGGGACTGGGGGTTGGGCACTGGCAGGGCCAGGGCGGTGTGGGTTGGAACAGGCCATGGATCTTTGAAAATGGTCCCAGTAGGAAAAAGGTTGAGAACCCCTGGCCTAGATCACTGGGTTTTTGTAATCATAAAGATGCTACATGATGTAAAGAAGTAGTCTAACAACTCAGTGTTTGAAGAAACAGTATAAGACCTTGGTTTCTCAACTTAATTGTTTTTACCCATAGGATATTAATGCAATGCTGCTGATGATGGACATCCATCCAGGGGACACCGTGTTGGAAAGTGGTTCTGGGTCTGGTGCAATGAGTTTGTTTTTATCAAGAGCAGGTAAAAAAATCTGTGTCAGCAAATCTGGGAGTGTATTTATTACAGAAGCAATATAAACAATTCCAGTATAAGAAGTGGTACTTTTTCATTAATAGGAGCCTGAAGTTACTAGCCTGCTTGTTTTTAGCATTTTAAGATTCATACCTATTATTTTTATAGTCTGAAATTCAGAGGGCTACCATATACCCTGTAAACCATTTAAACTGTATTTTGAAGACTTAAATCTTGCACAGGCCTTGTGCTAACCCTCTGGACAGGACTGGATTTCACTCAATTTTTGTCATCACCCTTGCCTTATCTTTCTAGCTTCTTTCTTCATTATTCTTAGGTTGCCCTTTTCTCACTGAACCTATGGTGATTGTTTGTGGGTAGTTAGCTTGAAACACTGAGGTCATGATTATAGTGGAGCAGTACATAAAATCCATGTGTTGACTTCACACTGAAATTATTGTTGACATCTTTAACAGAGAACTCAGCAACCGAATGACCCATAAGGTACAGAAATCTTTTATCATGAGTGGTGCTCCCAGTACATTGGCAAGGGAGCGTTATGGACAGCTTGGACTGCAGTGCCTATTCTCTATCTATGAATAGAAACATTTTAGTCTCATTAATGTTTGCCTGGAATTCTAGATACACAATTCACTTGAAATAAAATGTATATATTTATTTTTTACATAATAGTTTGTTAGGGTGAGGAAGATGAAACAATTCAGGTGAAGCTATTTGTTGTTTACTATGTTACTTTTAACCTGCAAATGGGGATAAGGGAGAAATAGTAAAAGTAGTGTGTTTTATTTGCTTTAAGTTGGGCCACAAGGACGTGTTATCAGTTATGAAATCAGAAAAGATCACCACGCTGTAGCAAAGAAGAATTACAGACTCTGGCGTGATGCATGGGTAATAGGACATGTAGAAGAGTGGCCAGATAACGTGGATTTCATTAAGCAAGACATTTTAACAGCTGCTGAGGATATGAAATCTATAACATTTGATGCAGTAAGTCTCTAAAAAGAAACTCCATACCTGACACAATGGGCATTTTTTTTTCTAATTCAACATAAAGTAATTTTCATATCTCTTTCTACCCACTGTGGGATTTCCATGTCTAGGGTGAGTATAAAATGTTAAAGAAACTGTAAAACCTCTCACTTAGCAAAGATGGATAATCCCCATTTTTGTTTGTGAAAAAGCAAGTGTTTGTATGTGATCCAAGTTGAACCTTCAAAAGAAACTGATATTTCTGTATTGTGAACATACTACACTTTTTAATATCTTGTAGGGGGAAACTTACTTTATTTGCTCCCTTTGGAGAAAAGTAGGACCAGGATGGAAAGTGGGCTTTTCTACAGATGAACTAGGTACATATTAACGTAAGGAACAATTACAGAAACTTATTTATGCTATAAAGGCATAAGCACTTTTATTATATCATCCTGTCTCTGAATGAAACTTACTGCAGTGCACAGTGAAGTAGTGAAGAGCACTGCCAACTCTTCTCTCTGCTCTCACCCAAATATTAACATTTTAAAGCACATTTTGTAAACACAATTCTTTGTTTTTAAAATCTTTATTCTGTTAAATTGAAGAAAACTTTTTGTACCCATATTGCTTCTCCACAGAAAGTGGGCAACTGCTTAATACAATAGCTTATTAAATCAGTTTTACTGGACTGACATAAGTCTTTAGATTAAAGGAATAAATAGAGTTTTGTTGACTAGCTCACATGCATGCATGCAGAGTTGCCAGCATCCAAAAGCATATATATCTGACTCAAAATCATGGCTACAAGAAGTTATTATTCCACCCAAAAAATGTAAGTATACATACTCCAATCTTTATCTGCACCTTAAAATGTTTTCAAACAAAGATCTGGGTGGGAAGGAGGGGCAGTTCTTATAGATGGAAGTTTCATGAGTTAAACATCTGAATTTTAATATTTTATTGTGTAATGTGATTTTTCATTATAAATACAGTTGAGTATTTCTTAACTTTTTAAAGAAATAGCCAAAAAGCAATACTTTTACATGAAATCTGCTCCAGACTTTAGAGCTGTTGTTTTGCCAGTAATATATAGTTTAATCACTGGAAGGTTTGATACTAATCTAACTTTCATATACATTGGTTAAATATGAATTGCCCGTTTAGGAAAAACTAACAGGTTCATCAACACTTCCTTTGGAATGGGGTAGCAGTGGGCAATTCAACAGTTTAGGGAGTTTGTTTGTTTTTTGAAGGCATGGGACTTGAGTCTGCCTAATCTTTTCAGAGACGGGAAGAACATATAGATTTTATACTGTGCGAAACAACATGTATTCACACACACATGCACGCGCGCGCGCGTCATACATTCTCTCTCCATAAATTCATTTTTTTTCTGCTTCTGGTAGCCTGGGGAATTTATATATTTGGATATTTATTTGTGTCAACAAATATCTTTCTTCTGTAGGTAGCTTTGGATATGCTTTGCCCTCAGGCTGCTTTGCCTATTGTGTACCCAAACCTTAAACAGGGTGGTGTATGTGCTGTATATTTAGCAAAGTAAGTGTTAAATTCTGGCATTTTAAAGTTGATTTGACTCGGGCATCACTTAAACAATTGTAATTTTATTAAAGTGTGAAATAAATGTGGATTTTTTATTTTTGAAGTATGTATTTAATTCTTGAGCTGTACTTAGTAAAATTTGCTTTGGACCAAATCCTTTAGCCCTTATTTGAGTAAAGCTGCT
>NW_005841862.1:505228-530849 GCF_000455745.1 Alligator sinensis | reverse complement strand
TAATCCTGCAGATCCACCAGTTGTTTTTCAATTTATGCTAAGATTTTATGCTAAGTTACAGTAAAACTGAAAGACTTGTGTGAACCAAAAAGTGAAGAGCACAGAGAACTTCACAGAATGCAGACCAGCAGTTTTTATGTAAGGATTTCAATAAAGAAAAATGTTGTATCACTCTATCTTTTGAACTTTAAAAGTATCACACAGGTTATTGAACTGTTGGAAGGAATACGGAGAAGCAAGCTTCCTCTTCTATGTGAACAGATCATTGAACTTACTCAGAGAGAATGGTTGATACAACCAGCTCGGCAGGATAGCAGGCTTGCCCCAAGAGTAGAAGCACAACAAAATATAGATGAGGAACCTCAACAAGATGAAGAATATCTTGTTCAGGAACAAGCTGTCGTTGGAGGCAGTGAAGGTGATGGTATGAAGTTATCTTTAATTATATGCATGTTTTGTAGTCGTAGCTGGAGAGTGATACAAGTTTCCCATTTGCCACTTAAGAAGCATTACTTTCACTACACTTCCTTCTTACAGATTGATAGTTCAGAGAATGTCTATCACCATTTTATACTCCCACTTTTTCTCCATCCCCCAACAATTTCCTTTGCATCACTTCAGGTATATATTCATCCTCCATATTTATCAGCCAAAGTTACCACCTTTGTGATGTACTCAAACTTTGTTGACTCCTATAGGAGTCTGCTGGTTTTCTGACTTATTTCCCAAAGCATGGAGAGTGATTACTGTTTCATGACACAGAAATATTACCCCCTGCTTAAATAGATAAAGACTTGTTGCTGAGATGTGGCTGGCCTGTCAGTATCGCTTCTTTCTGTGGTCTGAAACTGGTAAATCTGGGTCTCTAACCATGAAATATTAAAAATATATATTTTAAAACATGTTGAAAACGAAGGTATTTGAGGGCTAAAAATGTAATCACATTGCTAGTACTATTTTTGTCTCTTAGACTTGGCCTGTTCTGCTCACCCTCTGTTCTTGCTCTCCTTCTTATGAAAAAGTACAAAAACTACTAAAGCTGAGAGTCTTGGATATGGAGGCCATGATTGGCATTCATGCCCTCTCCTACATGTGAACTGTGATGTTTACAATCAATATTGACTGGGAAGTGCCTCTATACTTTTTGATTGGCAGCCCTGTTAATAAAGATACAATTTTAAATGCAATAGCTTTTTGATTTTAAAAAACAAATAATTACAAACTAAATAGTACATTTGGATTTGAAACTCAGTCAGGCCACTCGGCGCATATCTTTAAACTGCTGAATTCAGAGAATTTTGTCTTGGGGATTGTCTATACCACCTCCACAAGTGTTTGGGTGGAGACTGCCTCTTGGTGGCAATCCAAGGCCTGGCACAGAGGCAGTACAGACATGCTCTATGGAAGACTCTTCTATTCATGTGTGTTACTGTAGAGCTTTGACTATGGCATATTTTCAAGATTGCTGAGAGTCCAGTAAGAAAATGGGGTGCTCACTTTTGCTGTAGGTATATGAAAACATCATACAGGCTGTATGAACTAGCTGCTGATGCAGAGCATCTTGAGAGAAACAGATTATCAAATGAAAGAAAGATGGGATGTTAAGAAAATTAGCATTTAGATACAGATGCTCTGGTCTGATATATATTCTTTGTAACTCAGAAAATAATTGCTTTGTATTGTAATGTAACAGAGTCACTTTCTGAACATGTTGCGGCACTTGGTTCAGTACCTTACATTGCTCGGCCTTACCCTTGGCAAGTTGGTCACACAGGTGAGAAATGTTTGGATCATACTTTTATAATCTTAAATTTTGTGTAGTACTATTTTTTAAAGATTTTTTTTATATTTAAATACATAGCTATATTAGACATAATAGAACAACCTAACTTACAATCATTTTCTGTGGCTAGCACATTGAGATTGTTGTGGAAATAACATTACTTTTTTTTTTCTTCCCCTAAACTAGCATTCCTTATCAAACTGAGGAAATTTAACCCAGTACATCCAGACACTGTTCCAGATGATAGTTGGTAATTTAAGTACTGTATTTTACGAAAATAATATTACATGTTATAAATACCATTTTTGTAGACTTGTACATTTTTTTAAAATGATTACTGCTTTGATTTGTATTGAATATACATTTTGATACTCTGTGTACAATTGAAAAGGGAGGAGCAAATGAAATAATCAGCTATGCTATAGCTATGCAACAAAGAAAACAAACATTTTATCATGAAGTTTAGAAGATTCTGTGCCGTGTCAGTGATCAGTCTTGTCAGATGCATTTCATTCTTCATTTCCTGTAAACCAGTCCATGGATTTGTCTTGGTTCATGCAGCTACCTTTTCTGCCCCTGGTGGATAGGCTTATACAGTCTACCGGGAGTTTTAAAAAAACCAAAACAAAACTTTGTTTATATAGGATAAAGATCTAATGGAGCAAATTCTGCTCTTTGATATATGAATGTAACTTCTGTTTATATCAGTATGTACTTGTCAATCATAGTTAGTTGCTTTAGAAATAAAATATGCACATGAAGTCAAGAGAAACTTCAGTTCACAGAAATTTTACCCGGTATCTACTCAAGGCACTGTGTACATGAGGTAAACGACCAGGTAAAAGACTAGTTGTTGACAAGGTTCACTTTTAGAAGACTGAAAATTGCTTAGCTGCTAGTATAACACTAGTCTAACATTTTTTAGTAGCTGTTACAAAAAAGAAACCTTGGTACTTTATCTAAAGAACAAAACTAACAAGTCAAAATATGTAAGTTTACATCCTACTCCTTTTCTGTGCTTCTGTGATAGGAGTCTTCTGTAACTTATGGGTATATTCATTATTCTGTTTTAAAAATGTTTTTTTCTCTGAAGCCATGTTGAGAACACTCAAAAAACCCAAAAGAACTGATTATCCAGGAGAAACAGTGACCTGCTGTTTCATACATCAAATGCATGAAGTAAACAGAGGCAATGGTTTTTGTGGGTGATACCTTTTACTGGACAAACTGTCCAATGGTATCATTGGCAAGGACATAGACAAGCTTTTAGGTAACACAGTACCCTTCCTCAGGTCTCTGAAGTAAATAAAATAATTCCTCCCCCCCCAATCTCTTTTCAGTTAATAGTACTCTTAGCTCTTACATGTAACACCAGTGGGTTAAAAAAAGTGTGATCTAGAATTTGAGATTTAAAAGGCTTTTTAGAAGGGTAAAAGGATGGTAATAGCAAGATTAATCTGTGAAATGTTCTACTGCTTCATCAGAGTGATTCTCTACCCATTATAAATATCCCATAACTGAAACATTTCTGAAGTTTGAAATGTCCTCTAGAGCTGCAAATTTTAACTGAGCAAAACAAGAATTGCTATAGCTACCAAGCAATTCAGTTTTACTTGTACTAGTGAAAAAGTGGATATTTTAGAGAGAAACTTTATTTAAATAAAATTAGAAAAATAAGCCCGTTTTACAAAGATTTGTACGTAACATTTTATAGTGTAAGTGTTCCCCAGTGTTTAACCCCACATCTAAGTCTTTGCAGGACTGAGGCATTATATATCATTATAATACAAATCTACCAAAAGTGTATCCTTCTAATGAATATTCTGATTTTCTAATTACAACTTTATATGATGGAGGTCTCCTAATCAATGGCTTAACAGATGTCTTTAAGTTTTGACAAATGTGTTATCACTCTCATTTTAAGTATTGTGTTCATTTTACAAGACCTCAGCTCTATAGGACCTCCAACATACAATAAAAGCTATTCATGATTTTATAAAACACAACACCCCAAAAATTGATCTAATGAAAAATAAATGCATATTCCAGTATGTATGACTGTAGGCTGGACTGTTTAAAAGAAAGTTGAACTTGTGTTGCTCACAACCTTAACCTTAGAACTTACAGGATAAACACGAGTTAGGGCTTTGGCACAGCTTACCTTAAAAATATCATACAGGCATTTAAAATGAGAGCATTCATTAGTTGAGGGGTTTTAAAGTGCCATAATTACCCTCTAAAATGTTTCAAACCTCACTACAGCTGAAGTTTATCTTTGATTCATTTGCCCAGGACATTTTAGGGTAGTGTACAAATACTCTGGGGAATTTCTCTCATTCCTCTGGCATCCCAGGATGCACAGATCCCAGCCACTACCTTTTCCCACCCACCAAATTTCTAGGGGGTCTCCTTGCCTGTCTCCCCCACTTCCATACTTTGCAGGGAGCCCCAGGGCCTCAATTAACTGGAGACCACATGGTGGGGGAAGCTTCATTGTGCCTTCTCAGTACCCCTGGTTCCATAAGCCCCCTGTTTCTCAACTCTGCCCTGGTATGTGCTCTGTGCCAGGCAGCAAGCGTATTGGTTCTCAGCCTTGTGCCCTGGCTATTCTTTTCCTCCCCCAGACCAGAACATTTCTCCCACCCCAGCCAGCTTTTCTACCCCTAACCCAATTGTCCCTGTCACTTAATCCCAGTTCACTGAGACACTTGCAAGATTTTAGTTCTTTAATTTTTTTTCACTCCTTTCTCTTTATTCCCCCTCACCTCACTTCAAACAGTTTTTCAGGATTTCTCCCCTCCTATCCTCTACCCTGGCTAGGCTCCTGCTGACTGTAGAGGGAGGGAAGCCACAGGCTGCATGCTAGTTTCTCCAAGATACATTGCAAAAATCTAGTTGGTCTAATAAAAGATATCGCCTCTACCACAACTTCTGATTCCTTTTGCCTCTAGACCAGAGCTTTCCAAACTGTGCGCCACGACACATTAGTGTGTTGGCGGCAGTGTGTAGGTGTGTCGCGCGAAATGCAGAAAATTTTGTGGAAGGGCACCGTGGAGCTCCCTTACTCGCGTCTGCTTCCCTTGGCCCCTCCCCCGGAACTGAATTACTGTGTCGCGAAATGATGCATGTCTAAAAAGTGTGTCACCAACATGAAAAGTTTGGAAAGCTCTGCTCTAGACCAATACAGCTACAACCTGAATGCCATATTTTATGACATCACAACATTTCACAGATTTCTGACATTACACAGGTAACCTGTGCCAAAGCCCTTAGTTTCACTACTGTTGCTTCTAACGAACAGGAAGTCTTAGAAGAAATAGGGTTGGAAGGACCTCCAGAGGTCATTTAATTCAACAGCCTGCTCATGGCAGGATTATCCCTGACTAAATCATCCGAGCCAGTTCAGATAAACTGCTATTAAAAACTTCTAAGAGATGTTGTGGCAACTCCATCCTTAGGTAATCTGTTCCAATGCATAATAAAAAAAAATCTTAATATTCAACCTAAATTTCCTTGCTGAAATGTAATACCATTACTTTTTGTCTTGTCTCTTGCTGTCAGAGTATAGTTTCCTCTTTATAACCACCCTTCAGATCTTTGAAGACTTAATCAAATCCCCCCACAGCCTTTGCTTCTCCAGACTAAATAATCCCAGTTCTTCCAACCTTCCTTCATAAATTACAGTTCCTAGACCTCTAATCAATCAGAAAGAGTTTAATTAGCCCTTTTGGATACCAGATTATACGAGTGATAGCTCTCAACCAACTACAATGGGTACATCTCCCATCTCAATTACACTGGGCACATCTACACGTGTAATTAATGCACACAAAGTCATTTGAATGAGTCTCCAGGAGCAAAAACTGGAGTCTGTTGCTCCAGAGTGTATTCGTGTGCTGCACATTGAGCTTGGTTAGAGCAGCCCTCGCTGACAGCAGTCCAGGGCTGCTCTGACCAGACTCAGTGCACTGTAGAGGGGCTGGCTGGGGCACAAGGGTGCTTCAGTGTGGGGCTAGCTGGCAGGCAGCCCCCACAATGAGGCACCCTTGTGCCCTAGCCAGTTGGGCGGCATCTACATGTGTGCTACTGTGCATGAAAACACTTCAGAGCATTCTGGTACTTGTATTCACATGTAGACACTGACACATTTACTGTGCAGCTAATTAGGCAGCTTCGTAGTAAATGTCTCGTGTAGATACACCCACTGAAATGTATTTTATGAAGGCTATAAAAAGATGTTGCCAAGGACAGCTGGGGTGTTTTGTTAGGTGAAACGGACATCTCCTGTTGTCTTGCAGGAATGATCAGACATGTCTCTGCAAATGGGGTAACCCTGGGTTTCCCTGTTTGCAGAGACATACCCCAAGTCAAATTCCCCAGATGTGCTGCTCTGCAGATGGGGGAACCTGAGCAATCTCTCCTGGGGCTTTAGAGGCCTGATCCTGTATCTTGTGAATGGGAATTCCTAGACCACACAGGATGCGGCCCCTGAAGCTGCCTGGACTCTCCCACCATAAAGCAAATAGATGTCTGCTGCAAAATAGTGGCACAAATTTATACCACTTATGCTGTGGCCACAAGTATTGGGCATTTGTGGCACAAAGAGTGTGGACATCTGTTTGCTTGGCCTATGTGCCACCATAAACATTTTTATGGTGGCACAAAATCAACATCTGTTTCCAGCCTAAGGGGAGCAAACAGCGAGGATATGAATGAAAGTATCATTGATTATGCAATGTTTCTAAGCCTCTTAAGGTCAAGGAAAGGGATTTTCTACATTTTTGCAACATGTTATCAAAGTGCACTTGTTGGCAGCTTCTGTTAGGATCCCTCTAGCCCCCAAACATTCAATCTGAGTTTTAACAGAGACCAAGGATTTGATAAGCATGAAGATCACACTGTGCTCTTAGTACTAGAGACATTCCACCCCTTTGCTAATATTCCTTCTGATCAAAATTAAGACATATTGACAGGATGGAGCTTTTATTGTTAGTGCCTCCATGATACCAGTTCTATAGACTAAGCGCCTCAAGCGATAGTCTCTCCTTTCATACACGTTATATTCACACATTGAAAAACTTACATGGGAACAGGGATATGAAGTGATTTGTTTCTTTCTCTAAGACTGCAACAAACCAATTAAGAGGAAAGCAGAAAAAATGTAGTCCTAGTTTGTACAAAACACTATAACTTCACATGGAATGTTTTACCAGTGCAGAGTACAGGCATTTTATATAGCAAGCACTCTTTGTGTGGACAAAGTAATAACAGCAAACCTGTACTTGGTAGTGGTATAAGAAAATTGCTCATTACTACAAGAAGCTATACTAGTACAGTTTTGCACTTAAAATTGTATTTACCATAGAAGCTACTGCTGACACTAACATGTCAGTGAGAGATCCCACCTCTTAACACATGAACTTAACTCTGTTACCAGAAACCAGTAGTTTCAGTCCTGTAAGAGCTGGATGTTTTAAAAATACTGATAACTGTAATAGATCTGCTAGACAGGTAACTTGCAGTCTACTATAATACACATGCATGTAAGCCAACTAAATGAAAGTTACAGTAGTGAACCCTACCTTGGAAATAGGAGGAAGTAGGAGGATCAATCAGCATTTTTTCAACTGGGAAAGTGTCCTTCAATTCCTGAGATGGATATAGCTCCATCATCTCTAAAGTGCCAGTAGAGGAAGAGGATGAGGATGATAATCCTAGTCCTACAAATCTTCCTTTCTTACCACAAAGCGAACAATCTATGGGTGTAGCACTAGGTCCTCGTGGCATTTGTACTTCATCTCTGCTGTAATTTCTCACAGCTCCACTGTGATGCATGGAACGTTCTCGCTGCCATATATAATGTGTTGGAGCAATAGCCATCACCTATGTTAGAAATAAATTCTGTATGGAACCAGAATCAGGAAAAATAACAAGCAAACCTTGAAACCAAAACAAACCTATTAGTATTCAAAAGCATTTGTTTATCTTGGAAGATGGTACCTTGGTATTAAACTGATCAATTCAGTTCAAAGAATGAGTTTTTGCAAAAATTTGGTGACACAATATGACCATTTAATTGCTAACTGATGTAATTAGTGGGAAGGGGAATCCACTCCGCTTCCATAATACCAGGTTCCATAACACACAATACCTCTCTTTTCAGAAATAAATTTCATTCAGTTAGCATGTTATAGAAGCTGCAAGTGCTTTTTTCTTGCCTGAACTCCTAAATGATTTTTTTTTAATTCCCCTGACTTTAGAGTTTGGCAAAGTCTTGTGCTGTTTCACTTAGTATAAAACCCGTTGTGAATTATATCATGCTTTCCAAAAATAGATGATGTCAAAGTTTCAATATAAAGCCTCCCAGCAAAGAAACTGCCTGAGGGATATTACTACATTTCCCCAGTCTTAAATCTGATACCAGTTCTCTTGGAGACAGGGTACAATCATGCAGTTTCATGGTTTGTTATTTTATGAAAATAAAAGAGAACCTCTTCTGTTCCAAATTCAAACAATATATGCCTTTTACAGTCATTAAAGTTCCAAACCCCAAGGCCAAGTCCAAGCCATTACAAGCAGTTGGAATAAATCTAAATACTATATTTACTTAAATCCAAGATAACTTTGAATTTAATACAACCCCCAATAATTTGATTCTATACATGGAAATTTATACGTTTGTTATAATTTTCATGTACAGAATATAATTATTGGAGTGTCTTCTTCAATTCATCCCCCCGCCCCCCACTACTACAGCAGAGAAAGCAGCAGTGGAGGGGTAGGCAGCTTGACTGCACCCTTTGCCCCTATACCCCTACCCCTTGTCCTCCCTGCACTTGTCTCCTTTGCCACCTACCCCTGCCCTCTATGGTGCATGCACCTGCCTCCCCTATACGTCTCCACAGTGACTGTAGCTCCTGCTGCCTCCCCCATGCCTGCATCCCCTGCTGCCTGCCCCCCCTGCCATCTGCCCCCAAAGCACTTACTGTCAGTAACCCCAAGATGCTGAGGCTGCTGCCACCACTACAGCTGCTGCTGCATTTCTGAGCTGGGGCTGGAGCTATCCTGTGCTCCATGCCCAGGTCAGAAAGGGCCAGAGCAATAACTGAGCACTGGGCGGAAGTGTGGGTGTCAACTGCTGCGCCTCCGATCCTATCTCAGGGCCAGAGTTGATGCCAAAGTAAATGCCAGCCCCACTCCTTTGCCTTGTACTAGATTCCAAGACAAGTGGCTTTTCCCCTCATGCTGAATGGGGGTAAAAACTCATCTTGGATTTGAGTAAATGTGATATAAAAGAATGAGGACATGGGATATTTTTCCCTTTATAGTTAAACTCAGGTTTTAAAAAATGGGATGAAATAATGCAAAAGCAACTGGGGGAGAGGTTGTTAAGTTAACACTTTTACTCAAAGTAAAAAACAAAAAGGCATATTTAAATAAAAGGCAGAATTTTAGTCTTATGGATCCACGGAATTTTTTGCTATTGACTTCACTGGGATTTCACTCAATCTAAAAGTTTTATATAGGACTTGAGGTAGACACGGTTCTTTGGGTAAATCTGATATTTTTTATTAAACCAACTCAAATAGTTGGAAAAATTCTAGTTAAGAATTTTTCCAACTACAGTAAAATCTCCATTATCCGGCATGAGTGGGGGATGCCGGTATTGTAAAAATGCCGGTCATCTAAAAATACCGGAGCCAGAGCAGAGGGCTTGCACACAGTGACATGGAGTGGTGGATGGCACTGGCACGGGAAGATTGCATGAGACTTGCACATGGCGGTGGTGCGGGGTGGTGGATGGCGTGGCAGCAGCACAGGTGGTTGCACGGGGCAGTGGCAGTGCGGAGTAGTGGATGGTAGCGGCACAGCGGCATGGTGCCAGTTAATAGAGTATGCTGGCTAGTAGAATGCCAGAAAACAGGGATTTTACTGTATTTGAGTTGGTCTAATAAAAGATATCACATTTACCCAAAAAACTTGTCTGCCTGTGTCCTTAGACTAACACAGCTACAATCTATACCTATATAGGAGTTGATGAGTTTTCTAAGTAATTGCAAAAACAAAACATTTCTAAACGGAGATGTAAAATGGTCAATTAAAGACTGCGTTCAGCAGAAACTTGTGAAACACGTTTGGGAGTAGTAGCACAATGTAAAAACACCCCAGTTGCAAGGTGGGCTAACTGAACAATTTTTTTTTAAAGTTTGGATATAGACTTGAAAGAAGATTTCAGGATTTTTGCTTAAAAACAATGTCCATAAGAAAACTTACTAAATGCAAAAGAAAATTCTGGTAAATTTAGAACAGAATAGACAAATCCTTACATTTCAACTGCATGTATCCCTTTTTTGATGGTCATCAAGAAATTTCTATGGCAGAAAATATTATATACATACAATAATATATATTTTTCCTGTCATGGAAACTGTATTTTTCCTTCATAGAAATACACATGCACACACACACACATATCTATATAATACAATATAGGACTAAATTTCTATTTGATAGAAATTGTCACAGTCCCCAAATCTAGTATACTGAAAGCCTCTTTACCTCTTGGCAGCAACGTCTGCTTACAATAGCCCTGTAGTCAATTCTACTCCAGAGTTGGTCTCTTAACTTTAAGAAATCAGGAAAGAGCTTTCTCCAAGTTTTTCCCAAAGCCCATGGAAAAATTTCGTACTTAGACTCTTCATCATCTTCCTCAACAGTATTAGCCAGATACCTACACAAATATGAATATTAAGAATCTTGAAATTTCAGTCATCGTATTTGTATGACTTCAGATATGTACCTTTAAACCTGTCACACATTTCCTTGCTTCCATTAATTTGTGGACATTTTCTACCAAAATTACCTTTCTGCTAGGATGAATTACCTAGTTTTGATTTTTGAAATTGTCTTTTCGATCTCTGAGGCAGAGATCTCTGGATCTCTGTCCAGATGAGCACAGACGTGTGGTATGTGGTGCTGCAGATCTGTCTGCAGGTAATCCTAGGGTCAAAAAAGCCCATGCTGAAAAAAAAGGAGGGCGGTACACATGGTAGCAGTGCACACAGCTCAAAACCGGAGCCGGGGCTGACTGGAGCCTTGCTCCAGATGCTGACTGGGCTCCGAGCGACTGGATTGCCACTGCTGCAGCCCCAGGAGGACCTCAGGACCCCAAGTAAGGCTGCTGGGGCCAGCACGGTGCTGACCCCAGGCTCCCCTACCCCACCTGGGGTAGCCTGCCGCATGCCAGATCACTCATGGCACAGGCGTTCCCTGGGGACAAGTAGCAACGCAAGGTGCAATGACACTAAAAATCATGGACTAAATATAGACACTGGATTTATGGCACATTATAACTTGACAGCCATCCGATAACCACAGGTAACCTCCACATTTAACTAGCTACATTCTGTTACCAAGTCAACACTCCCCTCTTCTACTCCCACAAGTACCCATCTCACACCTATTGTTTCCTATTCCCTCTGATCCTCACTGACACATTTGCATTTTCACAGACCTGCATTTTGCATATTGGCTTCTACCATGGAGAACGCGTAACACCAGCAGACTCTCCCTATGCCCGAAGAAGGGTGTTTATGGCTGAAAGCTTGCAAAAAACAATTTTCCCACCTATTTAGTTGGTCTAATAAAAGATATCACATTTACCCAAAGAACCTTGTTTGCCTATGTCCTTAGACCAACACAGCTACAACCAGCAGCCACAGAATTTAAGATGCATGCAATAGTAAATTCATAACAAATTGGATATAAGCTTATTTGCAAGTAGTTTTAGTAATTTGTACACACAAACTACATGAAAGACATTATTAATATCACAAAGTCTAATACTTAAAAGTTACAAAATGCCTGAATTAAGGTTAACTGAGAGCCATAATTCACTCCCCTTGTATGCATATGTTATGTTATAGTGTTTGAGCACAAATTATTTTTCCAGAGAATTCCTGCCTCTCAGAGCTAGAGTGGCTCATCACTGTTTATCTTCATTTTCTTCTCATTGATCAGTGATTGATCTTCTCTTATTTAATGCAAAGTATTTCAATTCTGCTTTGAAGACAGAATTTTAAATTTCCTTACAGGTTTTTTCCCTGGAGCTTCTTACTGCTCATCCAAATGCTTCACAAATATGAAGTTCATAAAGCCTGTGTCAGTTGAAGGCATGATGAAGGCATAGAAAGATTAAGGTAAAAAGAAAGACGAAGGCATAGAAAGATTAAGGTAAAAAGTACCAACTACTTTTGTATACCCAATCTGAGATACCTAGGAACTTATTTTTCAGAGTAGTTAGTATTATATAGCACTTTGTACATTTAAGTACAGTATCCATTGACTTCCTCTGCACTTATGAGTGCTCTGTCCTTCTCCAAAGCAGTCTCCGTGGTCTCCAGGGACAATTCATGAATATCATACAGAAAACCTGACAGAAGCAGCAATAGAATTAATCTTTTCAGAACAGCAATCAACTGTTAAATATTAAAACTTTTCTTCTCTTCCTGAAATCCCTTGCTTCACTCACTATACACCTACCTCTTGCAACAAAAAGGCAGGTGTGCTATAGTTTCTTCTACATTGGTTTGTCCCCAGAGCATGCACATCTGGTGCAACAAATTAGGTAAGGATCCTGGGGAAAAATAGCATGGGATTGCATATTTAGAGACTGAATCAGTACTTGCACAACATAGGTGGCCAATCTAAGGCTCCAAAGGCAATATTAATTCTAACATTTATGGATCTCTGTTTGAATTTGAAACCCTAATATTGTTATTTAAGGTAAATTTGTGTATATAAGTTCCTAGGTTTTTAAAAAAGCAAACTGAAAATATAAATTCCATCATGTGATATCACATTGGTACCCATATGGTTCATCAGCTGGCTTAGGTCCACCCCACAGAATTGTGCTGCTTGAGCTCGAAAGGGACATAATTCACTAAGGCTTTTTGTCATTGCTGCATTTTGTATTTTTGTGCCTAAAATTTATATTTGTGTGCACCTAGGTGGAACTAAAAAAGGAAGTTATGCATCCCAGGTTTCCATATGTATTCTCTGGATAGGTGAGGGATTGCAAACACTCTGAAGGATGCAATCAGAAATCAAAAGGATCTTGATAAACTGGAGAACTGGCCACTAGACAACAGAGTGAAAGTCAACAAAGATAAGTGAAAGATTCTACACCTAGGAAAGAAAAATCAAATGCATAAATACAGAGTGGAAGATGATTGGTAAGGCATTCACATTGCTGAGAAGAATCTGGAATTGCTGGTAGATCACAGACTCACCATAAGCCAGCAATGTGATGTGGTCAGCTAAAAAAAGCAAACTCAGTTTGGGGCTGCAGGAGACATAAGATATAGGAGGTGATAATACCACTGTACCCAGTGCTGATTAGACCTTAGCTAGAGTAGTGTGTGCAGTTCTGGGTTCTGTAACTTAAAAATAATGTGAAAAAACTGGAGAGGATCCAGAGTTAATCAAAAAGACAATAAAGGGATAAATGCCGGTCCTACAAGGAAAGAGTGAGAGAACTAAGAACGTTTAATTTGGTAAAAAGGAGATTAAGGGGAACCAATGTTTGAAAAGCTACTTAGAAGAAGAGCGAACATAGATTGTCTCTTGCCACAGAAGGCAGGACGTGAAACAATGGACTTGAACTTTAGCAAAGAGGATTTAGCCTAAATCTCTAAATAAATAAATACACCCTTCCTTACTGTCAGAACAAGAGGACAATGGAGCAAGCTGCCAAGAGAAGTTGTGGCATCTTTCTTTCAAAGTTTTCAAGAAGTATAGGAATAGCATATCCTGCATTGTGTAACGGGTTGAACTAGATGACCCTTGAGGTCCCTGTGATTCTAAACTTTGAATGGTGACCCTTGAGCATATTTTGGTTGAGATTCACAGCAGCCAGCATGCTATTCAAGGGGATGCATAATATAGCCAATAGGAGTATGGAAGAGGTGTGCTTGTCTGGGTCCCTATCCTCTCATGGAATTAGGCAACATTTATACAGACCCTGCAGCTCAGACGAGTGTTGTTCATAGGTTGGGATTCAGTGATATAAGCCCCTATATAGGCACAGGCACATACATTTACTCATCACTGAAGTGGGCATAAGCCTAAATTCTCTCATTTTCTCAACAGTTTACATGCCACCAGCACTTAAAGCAAGGCAATCTCAACACTCCGCTCTCTCCTTTTTCCGACTGAGGATTGTTGAAAGCATTTTAATAGCTCTTCTGTGGTTGCATTTTACTCATTTTGCAGGACTGTCATGTATTTAGCCCTTGTTATCATGCTGCACACCCTTTAGAGACTCTCTCATCCTAGTTTAACATGTAAAAGGGATAGGAGGTCATATACCCTTATGTATTAGATATATAGAAATTCATATTTTCAAACTGTGCAGTGTAAATGATTGAGAAGTGGGACACATTTTCATTGCATTACTCAGTAGCTACTGAAATTCTCTCTATCCTTTTTTGTTTCAATAATACCCCAAATTTCTCTGATCTGCTCAGTCTCTCTCAAAATGCAACCTTGAAGAACACATTTTCAGATGATTCCCACACACTGCTAGCTTTGGGCATATGTGCAACAATGCTGGGCAAACCGATTCCACAGCATTATCACTGAAAGATAATGGTTTACCCTTGAACAGAATCTGAGGATCAGTTCCTCCTCCACTTCTCCACATTTTCATTGGACACTGGTTAATTAGTGCATTGTTAGTGACTAATGTAATTGTGCAAATACTCCGAAAAAGGCCATCGAACACAGAGCACAGGGGCAATAAAGTACCTTACTTCACACATTAAAATTTCTACTGTGTAAGGTAGAAAAAAATTGGCCAAAGATTTTAGCTAAACACATCCTTTTGTTGAGTCGTGCATCCTACAAAAAATACCTCCTGTAGTTTACCAAGCTCAATTTACCTTTAGAAAAAACTCTATCTATACCACGCTCAGAGAATCAAACCTGAGACTACCATGACACACAACTAAACTAGCAGGAGCAATACAAAATAGTTGGGGTTGGGTCCTGCTTTGAGCAGGGGGTTGGACTAGATGACCTGAGGTTCCTCCCAACCCTAATATTTTGATTCTATAAAAATGCTACAGATGTCATATATAGAGCAATTGAAAGGCTGAGGTCAAAGGAATCAATGAGATTGTGAAGAAATTGTAGTCAATAGGAATAACGTACAGGTTGGCTTGATAGATGCTTTCAGATTCTGCCTAGAAAAACTGGTCAACCATGCACTAATGTAGTTAAGGCAACTCCAAAATGACATGTTTATCTTATGCATATTTACATGCGTCTGAATCAGAATAGTAAATGGTACAAGCATGCTCTGTAGCTAAGTGTGCTGGAACATAGCTATGCATTAGCTAGTTTAACACCTAGAAAGCATAGCTCTGCATATGCATGTCTGAATCACAAGTGCATAACTATTTACATGGGTCAATAATGAATTGCTTGGATTGTAAAAGACAAAATCTTACTAAAATGCAACTTAAGTGCATAAATACCTTTTGAATCAGACCCTGGGTAACTGATAGCAATAGTGCATTGCCATGCTCTGTGTAGACTAGTGTTAAGAGGGATGAGAGGTATGCTTTGCTAGTGTGTTATAAGCCTATTTGCTAACAGCAAAGGGATGGTAAGATTCAGGAATCTTAAGTTTTCTTTCATTGTGTAGAGGAGGCTGTGCTCTAATTGGCATAGACTTGTACCCATATTCCAAAAATCTCTCTTATGCTCCCCCTCCACTGTGCAAGTCTAAATTTCTTCCCTGGACTCCTCATTCCACCTCAGTGTCTCCCTTAACCTCTCTGTAATTTGTTCTGGTCTTTTTGCTCAGGCAGACCTAGTTCTCCTCCCACCTCTCCCCTCCCCACCTCCCACCCTCTCATCTTCCTGTCAGAGCACAGAGCACAAAGGAGTTCTCCCTGTTTCCGGTTCTGGTGCAACCCATGAGCACCAGGAATAGTCATTACAGGGAAAGTCCTTCTGAGTTTCACTAGCATGGGCATGGAACATATAGAGTCACTGTAGGGATGGCTCATACACAGTTCAGTCACACATGGGAGTTGTCAGAGGACATAACATGCTCGTTTGCTTTGTGGGCATCGTATACATGCAGATCCGTCACATGTAAGAGCTAGGAAGGGAGGGAGTCTTTCTGTGGAAAATGTGCATATGCAATCCAGTTACAGTTGGAAATCGTGAGAGGCCTAAGCATGCCGAGTAAGCATGGAATCAATGGAGATTTCAGCTGCTAAAATCTACATACTCTCTTCTTTACATATGCAAACTGCATTTTTTCAGAGATTTATAACTTGGTCAAATTATGGCAGATTTGAGGAGGGTAGCAAGAATACACACCTTTCACACATTCATCTGCCAAATACCATGTCCATGCTCCAACATATAAAGGCATTAGCACCATCCAAAGAAAACATGTCAAGAATTGTTTTAGTATGGGGAAACAATGCATCTTTCCTGAACTTCATTCTCAGAAATGATAAACCACAGTTGTGGAAAAGTTTCAAACAAATTCTGCCTGATATACACATCTACTAGGGCTGTGCGAAGCTTCGGTCCCTGATTCAATTCGGTGGAGATTTGACTCAATTTGGTGGTCAAATCTCTGAATCCAAATTGAATCAAGAGACCCTTTAATCTCTCTGAATCGAATTGGAATCCTCCAAATCAATTTGGAGAGATTTGGAAAGATTTGGCGATTCGGACATAGACACAACTTTAAATGTTTTTCTACATACCTTTAGGTACCAGGCGGCTCATGAATGCTGCGATGCTGGGGCAGATGGAGCGTCCCACTGAAGCGCAGGGAGTTCCGCGTGCTCGGCAGCAGACTCGGAAGAGGACCAGAAGCACTTCCGGTCCACTTCCGGGTCTGCCGGAGAGTGCACAATGGGGCCCCCCTGCACACCCCTTGGCTCGGTGACTGGTGCCTCCTGGGTCTGGGGGGGCACCCAGGGTCCCCCCATGGCCAACTGCTGAGTCAGAGGGCCTCCCCCACAAGCTCTTCAGTGGACCTGGAAGTGGACCGGAAGTAGTTTCAGTTCACCACCGAGCATGTGGAGAGTCCCACCACACTCCTGTGGGATACTCCATCCCCCCACCATTACAGCATTCACAAGCCACGCTGCTACCTCAAAGTATGTAGAAAAAACATTTAAAGCTGTCTCTATGTCCGAATCACTGACTCTCTGAATCAGCATTGAAACTTCAGATTTGGATTTGCCTGAATTGAATCAGGGACAGTGATCGAAATCAACTAATTGAATCACTGTCCCTGATTTGGCCCGAATCCAAATCTGAATTGAATAGGGCCCAAATATTAGGCAGGCAAGGTTCTTTGGGTAGATGTGACATCTTTTATTAGACCAATTAAATAGATAGAAAAATTATTTGCAAGCTTAACACAAGCTTTTGTGCGCAAAAGCTTGCAAAGAACTTTTTTCCATCTATTTAATTGGTCTAATAAAAAATGTCACATCTACCCATGGAACCTGGCCTGCCTATGTCCTTAGACCAACATGGCTACTACCAACAATCCAAATATTAAACATTTGGCAAATTTACAAGCAACCGAAAACAGGATCTTATCATGGAAGTGTCAGTCAGTTTTTAATAGTAGGCATTCCTATTAACTTCACCTATATTATTTTCAATGCTTCTTTAATAAGGTTGCCAATAAGAGTACTGAATTTATAATGGGGGCAAAGAAAATGTTTGCAATATGAACCCCCCATTAGAAACCACATTTGGAATTTTAATTTGAAAATCAATATTATCAGTTGCATAAGCACAGGAATAAACCAATACAAAGATACATAATATTAATAACACAACCAGGTATCTGAAGAATACTTACAGAGCAACAAAGAAATTAAGTCTGGTGTGCTCATTTATATTGAAGTTAGCCCTCTTGAAATAAACAAAGGTCATTGCCAAAAGATACTGTTAGAAAAGGTAAAAAAAAAAATTAGAATATTAACATTCTTTGTTTTCAGTATAATATTGCTTAATATATTTTAATTGGTGCTGTATACAAGGCTGTATTTTGTGCATTCCTCCCCACCCAGTAGTTTCTAAATTATGCTGTCCAGAAGCTTCGGTGGAGAAAATGAGAGTACATTATAGAGTGCAGAATATGGTCTATGTTCATGCTATATTATCAAGTGATTAGGGGTAAGACACTTGTTCTAGAAGTAGCCTGTTAACCATGACACCAAGGCACCAAATTTACCTTATCTGCAATTTTACAGCAGCAATCCATCCATAAGAAGTCTTGAATTAGATCATCATCTGCAACAAAAGATAGTCATGAATTTCAATTGATATAATTAACTATTTTTCTAAGGAGGCTTTTTTTTTTACAGACACATATAGAAAAGTTTTTAGGGTTTTGTTTTGTTTTTTTAATCAAGCCTAATAAAGGAAATTTTCTTGATTTGATTAAAATGAAAAAGAAAGGAGATGATGACAGGAGAAGGGGGTTAGCAGTGGAGTAAGTCCCAATAATAGGAGAGAAATCATAACACAGGCAAGGCAGAAAACACAAAGAACTCCATTCATAGTTGCAGGGGTGTAGGTTGTAGCCGTGTTGGTCTAAGGACATAGGAAGAGCACACACCAACTGCTGAAACTTCCTTAGACTGACAAAGGGTTTTTGAACCTGAAAGCTTGCTTAATAACTATTCTCCAACTATTTGGGTTGGTCTAATAAAAAATATCAGATTCACCCAAGGAACCTTGTCTGTCCATTCATAGTTAACGTTAGTTACTACAGGGCTGCTGAATGCCATTGTGTGATATTCTCCCCCCTTCATTTATTTAATTTACTGCACCTACGTGGTTGTATTTAATTTAAATTAACACAGCACCTATATTTCTGACTAACCACACAGGCAAGGAAATTCTTGCATTTTGATTGTCTGGAAGCCATTATTAGGCTGTAAGTATTAAAGTATTTGCATAATTAAGTATATAGCTCCCGATAATTATCCTATGATGAAGAAGACTGACTATATTTGGGTACTGTAAATTCTCTGTTCTAATTGATTTCTGTACTCAGAATTTTTAGGAACAAAAGAGCCTCCTGCTATTTTTCTGTCTCTTTATTTGGAGCACAAAAACTATAAAAATGTATACAACAGAAATGAAAACTCTAGTAGCTCCTAAACAATTTTGCACGTTTTCTCCTCATTTGGTTTCCCTTCCTGAATGATCATTCCACAATAATGTACTTTCTTCCATTGTTGATAAATTCAGCCTCTTTCAAATCTATTTTGAAATGTAATGCAATATAAATGTATACTTTATATACAAAAAGATCGTTGGTAAGCTATAGGGCCTGATAGTGATAAAAGAGGAAAGAATAAGGAGAGAAAGGGAATGATGACAGCAGAAGGAAAAAGTAATTTGCTTCTGTTTTTTAAATCAAATATGTATCTTTCAGTATTTTTGTAACACTTTTTGTATTTTGTTTTAATTTAAAAGGTACATATTTGAACGTTGAAGTACAACAGCAAGTTCTAATAGAGAACTGGAAGCTTTTAAACTAATTGAGGAATATCTTTCCATCATTTCAGTTTAGTGGTGTGAGTTCTCTGGCCTTAGAATTTCTTCAGAACAAGATATGCTTGCTAGTATATACGCAAGAAGACACTCAAATTATTATTGCATTTAAAAAAAGCCATAGCTGCTTATGTAGCATATCTGAAATCTCAATTTGCACAATTTTACTCAAAATATATAATTGTTAGCTTACCAAACAGTTTAAAGAAAGCAGTCATCTCCTGACGCTGAATTACTAGACATGGACCTTTTGGACGTTTACATTTATTACCATGCACATTGTTTTCACCGCTTTCTTGACTGTCTTTAAAAAGAGGACGTTTTAGACAAATAGGTTTTTTTTGTTGATGTGATCTGGATGCACTCGATTTTATATAAACAGTGACAGTGGGAGTTGTCTGACAAATTAGATTATGTCTCATTTTGGATAATCAGGTAGGTCCCTGTTAAAATAAAAAAGTAAAATATTAACTGTGTAGATAATATAGCATGCATCTTTTTTCTATATTCACATTGGTATAATGAGCAACCATACATATAATTAAAAAGTGTATGCATAGTTATATTGCAAACTCTGTCTTCGTAACTTTTATTTGCTACAGATATTTTCAGATGTGTCTTATATGCAAGTTCTTATACAAAATAGGGAATTGTACCAAGATAGTTTTCCGTGCTACAAAAGCACTGTCATGTGAGCAGTCCTATTTAACTTAACATGGAAATTCAAAAGTATAAAGTTACCCATGTATAATTTGTGGCATGACTGGGGCCACAGTAGTATCTCTCAAATGAGCAGTATAGTATATATGCCCTGTTTCCCTTTTTTTCCTGTTTTTCAATTAGTGTGATCATCTTCAACTTGTGAATAAAATAAATTAAAAACAATCAATTCACATTAAAATGTCTTCTGAATTTTTTGAATATGTACAGTTTTATAATAAGCATTTTTTCCTCTACAAGTAAACTGCATTGAGCTGTGCAGTTGTTGATTTTACTAGATAAACAGCATATGTGCTAAAAATCAAAATTGGGAACTTAGATTGGTAAAACTAATATTGTTGTTACTACACATCTAATACCATTACATTATTATCTAATAATATTATGAAATAATTTAATAATATTAAATGCTATAATAATTGCTAATGAATTCTTGCTATATAATAAGTTGTATATAGATTTGTCAATAGAGTTTGCTGATGGAAGAAATTAGATACAATTATCAGAAGCACTTCAGATATTGAAACCTTTTTTAAAATCCTCTTCAAGTATTGTTCCAGGCCAAATAAAGTATAATAAACAAAATCTCCACTGTTGTTAGAAATACTTAAAATTTGTCAGAGCTTCCTTCAGAGAAGACCACTTTTTGCAAGTAGAAGAAGACAACTCAGTCCCTTGGCTTTTCTGCTATGGCTGCAAATACAGGGCCAGTGGTGAAGGGTTTTTTTGCTCAAACAGAATACAGGCAGAGATCGCTAATTTGTCTTGCACAGATCAATAAGCTTTCCAGTTGGAAGTTACTTAACCAAACTAACAACCTGAAGGCAAAACTCTATATGACCTATTACTCTTTTGAGCCATCTTGCTCCTCTCATTAAAGGCAGAAGGCAACACCGGGTGGCACCTTAAAGATTAATTTATTCAGAAAGGCTTCTGCAGGCAACCGATGATATTAGGATGCCACCCTGCCCTGCAGTCTGCCTGACTTCAGACTAACACTGCTAACTACTTCTCTCCATTAATAATGAGAAGAAAACAAAAACATTTTTACCTCCCAAAAGGCACAGGTCCTTGTAAAACACCTAAGTTTGTGTTTTATCAAAAGTACTTTGAATTTCTATCATTTCATCCAAGGCTCATCCAAGCACTTAATACCTTTTGAAGTAAGCAATGGCAAAATAACCTGAGCCTAAGACCCTGTCATATAGCTATGTGCATTTTTTTTATGTAGACATGACCTGACTTTCGATAAAGCTTACTCTCAAAGAGAAAGAGTCTTTATCTATTTTCTTTATTCATTCAGAATTTCCAGAAAACACTGCATTAGACAAGTTCACAGTCCTTCATTAAAGTCAACAGTAATCAAAGGAATCTTAATTCTTAACTTCCTACTCACAATTTGCCTTTACAAAACCCACAGATTAAATTATTGGGAATTTTAGCATAGGTGTAATTAAATCCAAGCACAAAATAATGCTAGAGTAACTCTGAGGTCTTGAACTGGTTTTGTAACATTTGTTATAAACTATATAAGCTGAAGAGAGGAAACTCCCCATTAAATAAGAGAAATTATAGAGCCAGAACCAAAGAAATCAAGCTTTTAGATAAGAAATGGTGCCATATAATTTTCAGCATTGAAAAGATGCCAAAGGGATCTCGAGAAGAGTTTCTTGGTCAGGGGAGAGGGCAATTCCTGTGAAAGGAAAGGTGTTTGGGAGGGAGGGAGGGAGGGGAAGGGGTTATAATCACCACAGTATAACAAAGAAAGGGCTGTTACTGAAGAGTGGAGCTGCAGAGGAAGCCATGTTTGGATCAAAAACACAAGGAGTGGGAAGTATCCTTTTGAGCAGGGACTAATGTCAAAAAGATTATCCACCCTGCAAGAATCATCCTGCACCTTTTGAATGAACCCCAACACAGAAGAGGGATCTCTTAGAGGAATAGTTTCCGTAGGCCCCAAATAAAGTTTAGGCACTGTAAGGCCTATACCCAGGGGGCCCGGGTCTTAGAAAGAGACACGCTGTGCGATTGCATCGGAAGTGTGTGTGTGTGTGAGTAAATAAGCCTGTGACCCAACTGTTCCTGATGCAGTGAGACACATGGAGTCTGCAGAAAGCCTGAGACAACCTCTCGGAGCGGTGCCAGTGTCCCTGTCTCAAAGGGCCGTAAATGTCAAGACCCCCTGTGGTCTGGAAAGCTCTGCCAATGCCAGTCCAGCAGCAGGATCTGTCTGGGGCAAGAGGAGGGGGGCAGAGCAAGGAGGGTACGACCTCTCTCTCCCACCCCAGCCCCTCTGGGGGCTCCCCTGGGGAGACAGGCACACCCCCTGCCCTTCTGGAAGGGCCTCCTCTCCTGACAACCTCCAGCCATGGTGGGGTGGCAGGAGTGGGGGCGGTCCCATGCTCTGTCCAAGGCTGTTGTCAGTCTTGGACCGAGTTTGTGGGGTGGGGGGAGCATCTTCTTAGAGATGTTACTACTCAGCGGGAGTGGGGGGGCGTGCCCACAGGAATGCTAACGGGGGGTGGGCAGCTTTTTGGGAGGCAGGGGCGGTGCCTCGCTTATAGGGGAATTTTGTGCCACATGGGGCATCCCTGCCAGGGCAGTGGCAAAGGGAAGCGCAGGCTCAGTGTTAATGACTACCTCAGGCTGGGTGCCTGGGTGGGGAGGAGAAGGAGCTGACAAGCAGATTTGCTGACTGCCACCACCACTGCCTCAGGCCAATGCCTCCCAGTGCCTTGGCCCCACCCCTTTTATAGCCAACCAGGGCAGAGGCGGGAGCAGCCTCAGCCAATTGGAGTGCTAGGAACTCACTCCCTCCCTCCCCCCCAGCCTGAGGCATCAAATAGGTTGATTCCCCTCAGGCCATGTCCTGGGAGGTGTGGGGGAGGGGAGAGGCCAGTCTCACCCAATCAGAAAGGAGAGTGCTCTATTGCTAGGCAGGACAGGCAGATGAGGCGGGCTCTGGGCTGAGTCAGGACCAGCACCCAGCTTTCCTCTCACCGGTGCTGAAGCAGCACCCCACCTGCACCCTCCCTGCTGAGCCCGGGGCACCAGGCCCTTCCAGCCGCTCCCTCTGGGCCTCTCCCTAGCAGTGTTGCTAAGTCTCGCAAGAGGGAGAAAAAAAAGCAGCACTGCTTTTAAAAAGCAGCCCAACCCATGTCAAAGAGAGGGGAGTGGGGGTGCTTATCAACCCACAACTCTCAAAAAATTAAAGGGACTTTTAAAAAAATCCTAAACAAGTCCAATTCTGCTTATTATAAACACTGCTCCTCCCCGGCCCTCTGTGTCTCCAGCAGGGCACAGCGCCTCCAGGGCTGCTGGGGTGTGGAGATGGGAAGGGAAGGGAAAGGCAACCAGCTAGAGGCTGGGTTAGAGTCACAGAGAGGCAGGGCTGGAAGGGACCTCCAGGGGTCATCTAGTCCAGCGTTTCCCAGCCTGAGAGGCAGGATCCAACAGTGGGTCACAAGGATATATGAAAGGGTTGGGAACCAACTTTTAAAATGGATCAACAAACTTTAAAAAATGGATTCTCCTTTAAAGGAGAAACACATGGGAAACTGTGGCTTTTCCCTTGCAGGCTGGCCTCTTTGCAACCTGCAAGGGGCTGCTTGGGGACCTCTTGCCCCACACCCCCTCCCGCCCCACACACTGGGGGGCTGGGGGCAGAGGGCAGTGGGTTGGGAGTGAGGGGCACTGGGTGGGGACTGGCCATCGATGTTTACAAATGGGTCCTGATACAAAAAAGGTTGAGAAGCACTGGTTTAATGCAATCCTCTGCCTGAGGCAGGATCATCCCTATGCAAGCCATCCCCTACAAACCATCACAATTCCATTGTGGAGAAATGACCACTAAAGGTGGGGTGAGATATAAGGTTTACTACTAGGGGAAGAGGAAGGGACAGAGAAAGGAGGAGGGGAGAGACCCAGGACTGGGAATCTGAGGCAAGGAGGGTTAGAAGAAAGAAGCTATAGAAAAGATAGAAAGCAGAAAGTCCCATGGATTGAGAAAGAAATCCCAAGAACATAGAGCTTGAGAGGGAAATTATTTTCCTACTCCACTGAGGCGTGAGGGGGCGCAGTTTGTGCCCAGAAACCTGTCTAACCTCTCTCTCCAATAAAAGGTATCACAAATCCCTCTTGGTTCCCATTCCATGAGTTAAAAAAAAATCCTATATACCATATTGCAATGAGCCCAAAGTTGTTTGAAATGTTTCATGAAAAACAAGCAAAATCTAATATAGACAAGAGTTCAAGAGAGAGGGGTCATTCATCTGGACTGTGGGAAACCAAGGTTCAAATCCCGGCTCCAGTGAATATTCAGCTATTTATACAAAGTGGAACACCTCCAGCAGGACTAAGTCACAGGCTCTTATTCCAACATAGCCAATAGCTTGGTGGCTAGGGCACTCAGGATGTAGAAGGCTGAGCTCCAGCTATGAGGGGGAACTTGAAATACCACTTTTTTAGGGGTATTTAGATGCAGGCTGGGTTCATGTCTGAATGTAACAATGAATAATACTGGCACTGATACTATGGTTTTCATGCTTAAATCTCAGTGCTTTATCAGTGTGGGCAAGTTTCATTACATCCATTTTAGAGACAGTGTTTCTGAGGCACAGAAAACTGAGTTGACTTAACCCAAACTCCAGTCTCTGTCAAAACTGCCACATATATCCAATCAGAAAGTTTTGTTTTTTATCAATCAAGGTCTTCAGATAAAAAAAAGTGTTTAAAAATTCTACTGGCTCTAGCAGATAGCTCACAAGGGAAAAGCAAAAAGAAGAAGTATAAAGAAAGCCTAGGAGAATGGAGAAAGAAGAATAAAAGAGGGAGAGTTATAGACAGGAGAGCTGGAGGCAGGAAGGAAAAGAATGTTATAATGGAAACATTTGGAGGCAGGAAGCCTGGAAAAAAATTAAAATCAGAAGGATAACAAATATTGAAAAAAACTGATGGAAGATAGACAGGAAGATAAAAACACAATCAATAATACCTATAATCAGAGGTCAGGAGACTTGGGTTCCACATCACTTCACACATTCGCGTCTCCACATTCCAGGTCTCCAAAGTTGCAAACTCCTGTGATTTTTATAGCAAGTTTTTGAAGTGTGGTATTTGGTGTCTTTCTTAAAGCTCAATACTGTGCAATCATATAACTATATGAGACTCAGATTTTTTTTCTCTCTCACTTTAAAGAGTTTAGTTCCTAGTTTTAAAAAAAAAGTGTGTGTGCACGGAAGGGGAGGAGTTTAAAAACATGAATCCTAAAAGCTCAAAACCACAAAGGTAGGCAGGTAATGAAAAAAACCCAGAATTTATTACTGAAAATATCATGGTTTTATTAAAGAAGGCAGGGTAGATAAAACTGTATATAGTCTTATACACTAAATAGATCAGCATGGCATAAGCTTTCATAAGCAGAAGTTTTTTCATCAGATGCTACAAAGAAACTAAACACAGCTTTTAAATAGAAATCTGTGATTAGCATATAAAGTGTAGGGA
>NW_005841862.1:495405-505197 GCF_000455745.1 Alligator sinensis | reverse complement strand
TTGGGCGGGGAGAGGAGGAGGGGATACTGTTGAAAGAGAGAAGGTGGGCTGGAGAGAGAAAAACAAAGCCATTAACCCACTGAGGGATACAGAGGTTATAAAAGCTAATCCATGTCATGGCATAAGAATCCATAGGTCCTGTTTAAGATCATGCTTAATGCAATCCTGTGTATGGATGTTTTCTTGTTCCACAATTTTCTGTCAAAGTTTGTTCTGTCAAATTTTCAAAGTTTGTTTTTAAAGTTTTGTCTTCTAAGAATAGCTACTCTGAGAATGTTCCAGGGGGTGTGCCTTGATGTCAGATCGGCATTCATTGGTTCTCGTGCAGGGTTGGTATTGTAGCAGGCTGGAGCAGGGGCTGAGTCTGGCTTTGTTGATTTGGGTAACTATGGTTTTAGGCCTGTAATTTAAACGTAAGAACCCCTGCTTCAGATCTTTACAGACATAGATCCCAGGTAGTGGGATCAGAGCAGACATAGCTGTAATGTAGAGCTTGGTTGTAGACAATCGATCTAGTGGTATACGTAGGATGAGAGTCGCTGGCATGGAACTAGCTGAGTGGTCAAATTGGTTTCCGATATACCATAGTGGTGATATGACTGTTGCGGACTTTCACAGTGGTATCCAGGAAGTAAATTTTCTGTATGGAATATTCTGCAGTCAGTTTGATGGAGGGGTGGAAGTTGTTAAATTCCTGGTAGAATTTCTTTAAAGATTCCTTCCTGAGTGTCCATATAATGATGTCATCAATGTATTTTAGGCTTCTGGCAGATGTTATACCCAAGATATCATTAATTTGTTAATCATGCCATCAATAGCAACCCAAACATATTCAGGCAACTAATGGCACAGCAAAATGGGAAACCAGCCACAAAAATATTCCACAAACTGGATTCGCCTACATGAGACTCTTATTGTGCATTAGCCTAATCACACTGCTCAGTAGCGTGGCAATTAAAAATCATGCTAATAGCCTACTGCGCAGTATTATTAGGCTAATAAGCAGTAAGCATCACAAAAAACCTGTACCAGTGCTACTGCTTAGTAACTCTACTTACTATGCATTTAGTTAGTACTTTATTATGCAAGTACTAAATTCAATGCTCAGTATTTAAGGCACATTAATGAACGTGTAGATGTGCCCAGTATGTAATATTTTTGTGGCTGGTTGCCATTATGCCTGAAATTTAACATGTGGCAGTGGAGCTGAATGTGTGGCTTGGTTGACACCCATCCCATGTGGGCAGACTGATAGCTGTGTGGTGCAGCCCTGCATGGAGCTGCACCCCACTGTTTTCAGGGTGCTGAGTCATCAACTGAGCCAGCTTACCTGATTGTGGAGAGCTGCTGGACTCCCAGTGATCCGATGGGTTGACTGTCTTGCCTTACAGCTGCCAGGGAGCTGTGGAGCCAGGCACTTAACACATCCTGGCCATGAAGACCCTGGAATGGGGAAAGATTCCCTGATCCCAGGGTCCCCATGTATCAGACTTTTAAAAACCTTTGGCCTTACACATGGCTTTCTGACATTGTCTACACATGGTGTCCTGGGATTGGGGAATTTCTCCCAGATCCTGGAGCCCCAAGGCACCAGGACTTTAAAAAATCAGGAGTGCTCCTGAACTAGCAAGCAGTATTCACACAACTGAGACTTGATCCCCAATCCCAAAATCATGCATCCTGCCACGTATGTACAGTATGGCAAGAGGTGTGATTGTTGGGATTGCGGGTTGTCTTATCCCATTGTGCCATTAAATGAATATGTGCCAGGGGCCTTAGGTAAACCAGGGGTGGGAGGATGTGATAGGGCAGCTGTGAAAGACCCAGAATTCAAGGTCTGTCATAAATATATTGTTATGTGAGGGGGTGCATACCTGTGTCCATGGCAGTGCCATTTGTTTCTAGGTAGAGGGAGTCCTCACATCTGAAATAGTTGTGTGTGAGGAGGACAAAGCAAGAGAATGCCATGGAAACAGAAGCAGTACCCTTGTAAGGGTAATTTTCTTTGTGGCTTGCAATCTGTCCTCATGGGGTAGGGATACCATGTTTCCAGGATCAAAAAAGAGGACACCTGAGAGGGGGAGGGCGTAGCTGGGGGAAAAAGGAGGAGGAGCTAGGGGGGAGGAGAGGGGGAAAGGTATATGATTGGGGGGGCCGGTGATATGCCTGTGTCCTGTCTCTGCCCCTCACTCTTAAGCCTCTGCCCCTCCAGCCCTGCCAATGCCCCTCACTCCTGACCTGCAGCCTCCTGCCCCATCAGTCCTGCTGCCCACGCAGCTCACACACGCATGCACACACATGCGCACGCAACTGCACGCACACACACACACACACACACACTCACTCACTCTCTCTCTTATCTGGGAGCAGCTTGCCAGGTCCTGCATGCAGAGCACGTGACCCCTGACAGCCAATCACCTTGCCCACTGCTCCCAGCCCAAGCAGCCAAGCTGCTAGTCCCCAGGAAAGCAAAGGCAAAGTAAAAACCCAGGCATTTGCTCACATTTTAAAAACCCACCTGGACACGAGGACAGGGAGCCAAAAAAGAGGGCATGTCTGGGAAAAGCCAGACATATGGTAGCCCTACTCATGGGGGATGTTGGTGTGCAGAGCTATGATATCTGTTGTAGTGAATATGGTGGTGGTTGAAAGTTTGCAAATGGAAACTACTGTAGTTTCTTTTGGAAATTTGTAGTAGCTTTCAATAAATAACTGGCAGCAACCTTGGTGTGGGAATAGGATTGAGTCAATGTAGTCAGAAACTCCCTCTGTGATGGTGACAATGCCAGAGAGAATGAAATGTCCTGTGTTGCCGGGTTTGTGGATCTTCAGTAATAAGTAAAAAAAAAAAGTTGCCTGCCTAGGATCCTGGACAGTGGAGGCATGAATCCTGTTCAGTGTTTCCAGAGGTAGTTTCTTTAAGAGTTTATTTAGTTCCTTCTGGTATTGTGTCATGGGCTCCTCACAGTCAGGAGCTTGTAAAACCCTGTGCTAAAAAGTTGTTCCTCAGCTTCCTGCAGATATGTTGCTTTGTCCATGACAACAATGGCTCCCTCCCTTATCAGCAAGTAAAGTAAAAGGGTTACTTTTTTAAATCTGAAAATTGGGGATTTTTTTTTTTTTTATCAGAGAAAATCAGAATCCCTGCTTATCAACCTGTTGTATAACATCAGGGTTGTTTTAAAGATGTGTATGGCATTCCATTGTACTGAGGTGTAACATAAACATTGTTGGGGGGGGGGGGGGGGGGAGTTCCAAAAAAAAACATTGTGGGGGGGGGGGGGTTGGCAATCTCAGAGTGGGCACAGAGACAAAACCAGTTTATATACATGGCCAGAGTGGGCCTGCGGCCTTAAGGTGCAGTGCATGGGCTGTCCTCCTTTGTGTTGTGTATGGCTCAGGTCTGTGGTGAGTTATTTGTTGCGTGGCTCCTTGTCTGGAAATATTCCCTTAGTGTTAGATAGCAGGGCAAAACACTTGAGGTCTCCATACAGGTGCAAGATGCGTAATGGAGCAGAAAGACAAATAATATAGACACCTCAGCTGGGCTGAGGATTTGATTGGATAGGTCAATAATATTACCACGGATTGTAGGATTATTGTTGGAACATGTAAATTTGGAATGCAGCTTAGCCAATGCTACTAACAAACAAAAGCTTTAATGTAGACAAGAGAAAGATTTTTTAAAACACTCCATCTTTAAAGAGGAAGATAGATGGGAAAGGTAGATAAAGAGCAATAAGAGATGGTGTTAAATTTAAGCAGGATTAAAAATACATCTACAGGAACCTAATGTTTCTTGTTCTATGCATGCAATTATTTCAGTTTCCACAAAAATATTATCTTATTATAATTGTGGGGGAAGCTGGTCCACCACGCTGTCTCAACTGAGACGTGAACCATACTGGGCGTGTCTACACAAGATGTTTACCGCGGAGTAGACTAATTAGCTTTGCAGTAAGCTTCTTGCATGTACACATGCAGGGCATTTTGGCTGGAGCAAACTAATAAACTCTGCAGCAGGATAGTACTTGTATTTTGCTGAAAACATTACAAGTACTATCCTGGTACAGAGTTTTTTACTTCACAGCACTGTATCTGTAGACGCTGCCCCAGCTGGCTGGGGCTTGAGGGTGCTTCAGTGTGGGAGCTGCCTACTGGCTAGGCCCTCACTGAAGCACCCTTGTGTCCTAGACAGTCACTCAACAGCACACCGAGCCAGACAGGAGCAGACCTAGGCTGGCAGGCTGAGTCCCATGGCTCCCTGCCAGTCAGTGCTGCTCCAACTCAGCGCAACATGCTGTGGTCCTAAGTGCGCATGCAAACAGTATGCCTAAGAGCAATACACTCCATAGTTTATTGCTTTGTATTAATTGCACATGTAGATGTGCCCACTGTGAACATGTCTGAGAACCTCTAAACTGTTTCTCTTTTTTTTTAATTAAATGTTTCTTTTTGTAAATTAAATCCCATAAGAAATTATTTTCAACAATTCAAACAGGTAACTTATCATTAGCTTTTATTATACTGGAGCTAAACATTTATTAGCAGAAGTTGGAAAGAAAGTCTCCCAGCATCATGGCTTGCCACAATACAGCCCCAAAAGAGTGATACTGAGCATGCCTTTGGTGACATAATTTCTTATCATCACTGTGCCCACCTGGTCTTGAGGAGGCATTCCCCAGCCACCTTGGAACATGCACCTGGGCTTGGCTGTAGCACCTGCTCCTGCGACTTCAGTGGGGGCTCACGTTCTTCCTAAGGGAAACCCTGAAACTCACCTGCCATGACTTTGGTGTTTCTTTCACTGGTGGGGTTCCTTCTGGCAGTTCCCCATGGCCGTCATGCCCCCTAGTGGGAGTTCTTGGGGCTCCACCTCCCCTACACCCCAACCATGCACCAGCCTTCAGGACAGCCTGTTTGATGGTCCATGGGGCCACCCCCTAGCATTGGCCCTTGCCCCCTCGTCATCTGCTGGACCCTTGATGCCCTTGTCCAGTTAAGGTTTCCTCAGGGTGCTAGGACATCCCAGTGGCTCCTTTGTATCTCCCTTAATTGCGCTATCACTTATAGTGCCGCTTGCCTGCTCTTGATCCCTGAGCTTTGTCCCAGGGGCCCTGACCTCTGCCCAAGGGTCCATCTGGGGTTCCTCAACTAAAGTCCCAAACTCATAAAGAAAAGAAAGAAAAGGGGTGTAGGGCTCTAGCCCTTCCCAACTCACAGTCCTAGCGTCCGTGGACCCCTGTGTCCCTTGAGGCCATCCTCTTCTTCTAGGGGCTCTTGAATCCCTCTGAGGGGTCCATCCTCTGACCCCTCAGCGCTGGCTGGCACAGCCTGTGCTCGGCATGGGGAACACCTTTGCCACTTGCTCCCAGCAGGGCCTCCCCTGTCGCTCTTTTGCTGCCAGCTTTTATTTTGGCCAGATGGCATCTGGTGATGACATCATCCACACGCACCATCTTTATCTGCACGTGCAGCCAGCTGGTAAATTGCATGGGCGTCTCATTCTGGCGTGACTCCCTCTCATCTTCTGGCCCTGCAACAGGTAAGTTTGCCCTGACTTCAGGGCTCTCCTTACAGGGCCAGGTCATCCCTGTGTCAGGCTCCATTGCGGGGGGGGCGATCCCTTGTGCCTCTGGCTCTGTTCCCCCAGGACAATCACTGTAACAGGGCCTTTTCCTCTTCTTCCCACACCACATTACCATGCTGCTATGCACCCACTGAGATAGTACTGATATTGTGAGAAAGGGCGTGTTGAATTTTGGAGATTATTATGTACACTGTAAGCAGAGGACAAATGGATTAGCTTGCATATACAAACTAGCTTCTGTTAAGAAGCAACTGAAATCTGGAGCAGTGACAATATAACAAAAACAACAACAACATGGGACACCTGTGTAGTGCCAAGCCAGCTGGTAGTCTGTTCTTTTTCCAGTAGACTGTCTGTACTTGAGTTCTCTCAATCTGCATCAATTCTTACTGCATTTTTTTTTGCTGTTGAAGTGCTTGAAATGTACTGTACGTTTTGCAGAAGACAGATTTCAAAGGACTGCAATAGCTCTTTTAAAACAATTAATATCCCTTATGCACAGCTGGCAGCTAAAAATTATCTCTATTTCACAACTCTAGAAGCTCAGGCACAGTGATGTTGGTTAACTTAGGGCCCCTGCCACACACTACACGTAAGACATAATAAACCAGTTAATCATGTTTTAAGTTGTAACCCAGCCACAAGTTAAAGTGATTAATGGTGCCATAAAACAGGGAATAAGACACAAAATTATGTGGAATAACAAAAGATGTGGAATAACTTTGTGGCTAGTTCCTATCATGCCATTAACTGAACATGTGGCCAGGTCCACTGCCCATGGCTGGAAGCCCAGTCAGATGAATGGGCTCCCAGCTGTGGGAGCACATGGTGTGCCCCCATGACTTGTAGCTGTATTAGCTGGGATGGCTCCCAGCTACGGGAGCTTGCTATTTGCCAATACAGGGGGAGCCTGGGATCCCAATCCCAGGCTCCCCCTGCACCAGCAATAAGGTGTGATGGGATCTGATGCTTGACCCCATAATCACACCTCCTGCCATGCACATGTGGCATAGCAAGAAGTGCAATAATGTAGATCACACATCAGATTCCATTGTGTCTTTGTCTGCATTTCTGGAATGGGTTTTAGGCTTAAACAATAAGCCGCATACTCAAATTAGTAAGTGGACCAACTTCCTCTTTGGTGTTTATAGCGCTTCATTAAAATTTACATGAAACCATGCTATTGTTTGTGTAAATTATGGGCACTTGTAAATTATGAGGACTTTCTCCTTAGCCAGTATCTGGAATGAAAGTGAATATGGGATTGCAACCTGGTGCCCCTGTCAACATCTCTTCATCAGACTTAACAGGCTGACAAGATATTTCTCACATGTCAACTTCACAAATAAGCCTTTTTATGGAAAAGGAAAGGTGATTTGATTAGGCTACAAAGCAGAATCTGTTAACTAGTTAATAAGATTTCACACTGAAGAATGTTCATTTTGCTTCATAAAAGTACTTTAGATACGTACTTCCCATCTGTTTTCTTTAGAAGGCTCTGATGAAACATTAACACTGGTCCCTGTGAAGGCAGTGTCATAGGTGCTGACTTTTATTGTTGCTGGAGGGGGGCCTAAAATGATGACCACCCAATAGCACAGCTGAAGCAGAGCTGAGTGGAGCTTGTGGGAGGTGGGGACAGATGCGGGCTGCCTGCTACAGGCTCAGAGCTCTCCGCCCTGCTGGCCCCCCATGGGAGTCCCATGCCAACTGCACCACCATAATGAGGTGCCCCCTGCCCACCCAGGAGCAGTGGGAGGCACAACATTGTGCCACTGCCCCTGCTGCTGCCAGGTGGCCAGGGGACACCATGCCATAACAGTGCAGCTGGCACAGGGCTCCCAGCAAGGCAGGGAGTCCCAAGCCTGCAGTGGGCAGCCCACATCCACCCCTACCCTATGCACAAATCTTTGTGGCACATGTCCCTCCATTCCCTCCTCCCCTGGAGTACATACAGCAGCAGGGAGCCAGACTCCTCTGCCTCCTAGATAGACTGTCCGTAGTCCTGTCCTGCTCCTTGTCCTGGCCCTAGGCTCCATGAACCGCTATGGCTGGGCAGTAACCCTAGACCAAGCCCCTGTCCCACTCTCTCCCTCAACATTAGGGCTTCAAACTGCCCCCGCATAGACTTACTTTCAGGTGGCTGGGGGATTTGCTCTCCATCACTGCCTTGGGTTGTATTCCTGGCCACATGCACGTATGAATGCACACACATGCACACGGAGAGCCCTGCATCCCACTCCTTGCAGCCCCTCGCAGGCTGGGACTCAGCCAGCTTGCAAGGGGAAACCTGCCGTTTCCTACATTTTACACAGTGAACAGAAAACCCAGATCCCTGCAGGATACTGGGAATCTGGGGCAAATGCTGTTCCAGAGTCATGCAGCTCAGGACTAGGACTTGATGTTCCCATTTGGGGACTGTTCTGCCAAATTAGAGATGGGTGGTCACATTATGACTCTTCCTGAGTGGGACAAGGGCCCTTGGGCCCTTGGTGCCCCCCCCCGTACTCAGCACTTATGTAGATCACTAAAGATCCAAGCAACTTTTAAGCTCACTGAAGAGTTCCCTGTTAAACCAAGCTGGTTGCCTGCCATATCTGCTAGTCTTCCTCACACTGGGATGGTTTGCTCCTGCACCCTCAGTAAGGTTTCTTTAAAATATAACCAGCTCACCTGGACTCCTTTCCCCCTCAGACTGGCCTCCCAGGGGATCCTACCCATCAGTTCTCTGAGGGAGTCAAATTCTGCTTTTCTTAAGTTCAGGGTCCATACCCTGCTGCTCTCCTTTCTTCCTTTTGTCAGGATCCTGAAATTGATCATCTCATGGTCACTGTTGCCTACATTGTCATCCACTTCTACACGCCCCCCCCTCCCCCCACCAATTCTTTCCTGCTTATGAGCAGCAGGTCAAGAAGAACATGACCCCTAGTTGCTCTCTCCAACGCTTGCACCAGGAAGTTGTCTCCAGTCCTCTCCAAAAACTTCCTGGATTGCCTGCATGCTGCTGTATTGCCTTCCCAGCAGATGTCAAGGCGATTAAATCCCCTTTGAAAACTGGGGCTTGTGATCTGGAAACAGCTGCTAGTTGTCTGAAGAAAGTCTCATCTACCTCATCCTCTTGGTCAGGTGGTCTATAGCAAAGCCCCACCATGACATCATCCTTGTTGCTCTCCCCTCTGACCTTAACCCAGAGACTTTCTCCAGTTTCATACTGGAGCTCTGAGCAATCATACAGCTCTTTTACATGCAGCACAACTCCTCCTCCTCTTCTCACCTGGTTGCTATTCCTGAACAGTTTGTACCCATCTGTAACAGTGCTCCAAGTCTTGCGAGCTATCCCACCAAGTCTCTGTTATTCCAATCATGTCATAGTTTTTGACTGTGCAATAACTTCCAGTTTTTCCTGCTTGTTTCCCAGGCTCTCTGTGTTCGTGTACAGACATCTGAGGTACTAGCTGATTGCCCCACTGTCTCAATAAGAATGAGGAGACCTCCTCTGTTGCACCCTTCTCCTTGTGCTTCCTCCAGGTCACCCACTTTCCCATGTACCTCAGAGCTTTGGTCTTCATCCCCTGGCAAACCTAATTTAAAAGCCTTCCTCACTAGGTTAGTGAGCCTATCTACAAAGATGATCTCCCCTCTCTTCATCAGGTGGATTTCATCTTTTCCTAACAGTCCTTCTTGGAACAACATCCCACAGCTGAAGAAGCCAAATCCCTGCTGGCTGTGCGGGCCGGGAGCGATCCGGGCCCTTTTTCTCGCTGCGCGGGCTGTGGCCAACAGCCCGGGCACGCTGGGTTGGAGAAAACAGGCGACACGCTAGAATTAGGCACGGACGCTTAATGGTTGATTCAAGATTGTTTACTTACACCGAAGATGGTCGCGGTTTAGGCTGGACAGTTTCCCAGGCACAGCTCTGCTTAAATCCTCGTTTGAGGACTCAGACAATATTCGGATCACTCCCACGGAGTTATCGAGGCTCCGTGGATCCTTTTGCGCGCAGGGAGAGGGATACGTCGAGGATTGCGAACGGCGACAGGGAGAGGCTAGAGGCTGATCAGACCCCTGTTGCCTGCTTGAAATGCACTGGGTCCGACAGGCTCCGCAGCGCTTAGAGATCTTCACACAGCGTGAAGTCTCCTCCTCCTGGTGTTCATGGAGTCCTCCAACTTGGGCGGAAACCACTCAAGCCTTTTATACGG